>NC_079407.1:3708667-3888667 GCF_029220125.1 Pseudoliparis swirei
CAGGAAACAATACACACACACATGATGCACACACACACACACTTTACTGGCCGTAAATCATCAGGAAACGAGGCGGGTTCAGGCTTTATGTAACATTCAAGGTTTTATTCAGTCTTTTCATACAGTCAGAAATATACAGTGGACCTCCAGCGAAGGTCCGTCAGGTTCCGCCATGAAGTCCTCATGCAGCAGACGAGGAACACGAAGCGCGCGCGCGTGTGTGTGTGTGTGTGTGTGTGTGTGTGTGTGTGTGTGTGTGTGTGCGTGTGTGTGCGTGTGTGTGTGTGCGTGTCCGAGTGTTTCGGCTGTTTTTAGATGTCACGGTAGAAGCTGTACGCTGAAGAACGACACGTTTCTGGAGCTACGATATTTAACTATTTTCCCTTTTCAAATCTCTTAGGTATTAATTTACCACTACAGGGAGCCAAATATTGGCTAACCTTGACGCCGCTCCCCCACTCCCCACAAACCACCCAGGTCCTCTGACCTCAAGGTGACCTGGCCACAGGAAGTGGGCAGGTGAGAGGTCAACAGGTCACATGACCTCACATGCACGACCCTGCTGGTTGCATGAGGACGCACCGGCCGGCTGTTTGGTCAAATTCCGGATGCTGGTTTTAAATCCCACGCCGCCGCCGCCGCCACGCATCTATCTGCCCTCAGCGTAATTAGACGGAGTAATACCGCGATTGATATCATGACAGATTGATGAGAGGTGGAGAGGTCCTGTACTCTGAACCCGGAAACGGTTATAATCATTGAGCTGCAGCAGGAGGATGAGGAGGAGGAGGAAGGGAGCATTATATTGTATTTATTAAAATTGAAGCTGAACATCTGGATAGAAAGGAGCTGACGTTTAAATTCGTTCTCAGCCGA
The DNA here is from genome assembly GCF_029220125.1 of Pseudoliparis swirei. NCBI lineage: Eukaryota > Metazoa > Chordata > Actinopteri > Perciformes > Liparidae > Pseudoliparis > Pseudoliparis swirei. Next base: position 3,709,544 of record NC_079407.1, read on the forward strand.
CAATAAAACGCTTCTCGTTATGAAACATGTGATTGTGATTGCACTCTTTCAAAATAAGAGTCAACTTTATATCTATATATAATATTTTTTTTTAAACTATGGCTTTTTAGTTTGCGATAAGAAAAGAAGCCCTCGACTTTGTATAAGAGGGGCGCTTCCAAAAATCTTGCTCAAGGGCCGCGAACAAAACCCCGTCGGATTGGCTGCGTCACGTGATCTCTAGAGGAATATAACGTTTTATTTTGGCAGTGTGAAGAGTAAACGTTGGTCCTTCGCTGAGCTCGGCACGGGTTTATAAACGTGACAAACGTTAAAAACCCTTCGCTACATGTTCGGCAGAACAGAGTGTGACGACGATATCGTGAGTAACAGTCGAGAGTAGGCCTACGCTTGATTTTTTTATTTTTTTTATGAGACCTGCATTGCTACATGACCTGGTGTGTGTGTGTGTGTGTGGGGGGGGGGGGGTGGCAGTAGTGTGCTGAAGACAAGGGAATGCATCTGAATTCATGTTTTTGGTAAAGGGTCCAACCTTCGATAGCACCAACAGGTTAAATAATCAGGCTTGAAGACGTGTTTTTCTTATATTTTGGGGGCTTCACAGTACAAGGAGGGAGGGGGGGATGGGAGAGGGGGGGGTGTTCTAATGCAGAAACAGCATCTAGACTAGAAAAGATTATTGTAAACGACGATCAGCACTGTTTTTTAGTTTTTTCTTTCCTGAGTCTGCTGTCAGTGTATACCGTTCCCCAACAACGCGGAGGAGGAGGAGGATGATGTCATCACATTTAACACAGAGAGAAAGAGAGAGAGAGAGAGAGGCTGTGAACTTGAAGGGCGATCACACCGTTGTGCTGCAGGGGGACTAAATCCCCTGGAATGTTCTGGAGCCCGGCACCCCGGGGTGCCGTGTCTTCAACCTGTACGCTTATATTCCCGCCGTACCCTGTGTTCTTAGCTTTTATGAATCAACTCCCACATTTATTGTGCAGGTAGATATTAATGTGCAAACTTCTTAAAGGAGAAGATTTACTGTGTGAAGTTGTGTTTTTTCAAAATCTTTTGGGACTTTTGGGAGTTCAACCACACACTTGGCATCGAGACTTCATCGCTTCGCTTCGTCGTTTGGAGAAAGAAAAAAAAGTCTCATTGAAACGTAGAAACATGCTTATTATAGCCATTACACATGCAGTTAGAAAATCTTTGAAAATGAATCACATTTTGCATATCACTTTGGCAAGGGAGGAGATATAACGTGTTTTTTCTCTCTGCTAGTCTTATATTTCAACATTCTACCCTTGATTTTTACACGTTTTTGTTCCTTTTACGTAGAAAAAAAACCATCTTTCATTTTCTTTTCTTTTTTGGGGGGGTGGGGCGGGGGGATATGTCACGGCACAAAAAGAGCAACGGACAACGAAATGAAAAACCCACGAGTAAAAAAAAAATAAAGATACGCAAATAAGAAAAGAAAAGAAAAAAAGTTGCATAATTCATTTCACATCTCAAATAAATCTAAAAGTAGAGTGTGGAGAGTAGCGGACTGGAGGGGGAGGGGGGACCCTTCGAATGTAAACCGAAGAAAACCAGGACATGTTTAGGTCCCTCAATGTCCTCGCGCTGTGTGTGTGTGTGTGTGTGTGTGTACACGTGTTTCTAGCCTGAATGAAACCAGACATAACAACCGAATCCAATCCGGATGTGTCGTTTTTCTTTTCTTTTTTTCAGAATGAACGTGTGAGTGACAGGAGGCCTCACACCAGCGTCGTCCTGTGTGGTCCGCGGCGATTTACAGGACATTGGCTTTGACCTTTAAAGCTCAAGGGCGCCGTTTAAACCCTTAGCTGTCGAAACTACTGAGGGACGCCATGACTACAACCTCTATTTTTAAGCTTTTCCAGCGGGGCCCCTCAGCACATTGGTCCCTCACGGTGACACCGGCCCCCACACGGCTACACAGAGGTGTCTAAATCTGGGGCTAAGCACCTGCAAGAATTACGGAGATTATGAGAGTGGGTGTGAAAACACTGTAACTCCGGCTAACGTGTGATTATGTTGCTAACGCAGACTTACTCATTGTTAAATGTCATTCCAAAGCGCGGCTGTAATGCCATTTGATGACAAGCACCTTCTACATCTGTAGAGCTTTATTTTTGGTAAAACGTTCAAAATGTCGATGATACATTTGCAATCTGGTGCATTTTATTTTGCTAACTTCTGTAAAGTAATCCCCTCTGACAAAATATAGACATGTCGGGGTTTTGAGTGGCTCATTTCCCTTTGATTTACCCTCAGCACAATGACCACGGAGTTGACCAATGGCATTGTGGGAAATGTAGGAAATATTTTATCGAAGCACAAGCAGGTGAGGCGAGTTGAGGTTTAGGGAACATAGAACTGAGGAAACATAGGTTTCAGGGAACATAGGGCTGAGGGAACAGGACTGAGGAAACTTAAGGCTGAAGGAACATAGGTTTAAGGGAACATAGGGCTGAGGGAACAGGACTGAGGTAACATAAGGCTGAGGGAACATAGGTTTCAGGGAACATAGGAGTGAGGGTATTCGGGGCTGAAGGAACATACGACTACAAACATAGAGCTTCAGGATGTTGAGCTTTAGGGAACATAGAACTAAGGGAACATAGGATTGAGATAACATAAGACTAAGGGAACATAGGGGTAAGGGAACATCGGACTACGGGAACGTAGGGTATGAAGGAACATAGGAATAAGGGAACGTAGGGTTAAGGGCAGATAGGACTAAGGGAATGTAGGGTATGAAGGAACATAGGACTAAGGGAACATAGGGTATGAAGGAACATAGCGTTGGGGTAAACAGGACTACGGGAACATAAGGCTGAGGGACCATAAGACTAAGTGAACATAGGGGTAAGGGAACACCGGACTACGGGAACGTAGGGTATGAAGGAACATAGGAATAAGGGAATGTAGGGTTAAGGGAACATAGGACTAAGGGAATGTAGGGTATGAAGGAACATAGGACTAAGGGAACATAGGGTATGAAGGAACATAGCGTTGGGGTAAACAGGACTACGGGAACATAAGGCTGAGGGACCATAAGACTAAGTGAACATAGGGGTAAGGGAACACCGGACTACGGGAACGTAGGGTATGAAGGAACATAGGACTAAGGGAACGTAGGGTTAAGGGAAGATAGGACTAAGGGAACGTAGAGTATGAAGGAACATAGGAATAAGGGAATGTAGGGTTAAGGGAACATAGGACTAAGGGAACGTAGGGTATGAAGGAACATAGGGCTATGGGAACATAGGACTGAGAAAACAGAGGGTTGAGGGACCTTAGGTGCGCTCCATAAAATCTCTTAGCCGTGGCAGTGCTGAGCGACTGTGTTGAGCTCCTTAGGGACCTAGTGGAGGACCCATGGGTGGATCTGTGGCTTAGGGGTTCACGCTCCCGGTTTTAAATGATGCACATGTGCGAGGAGGCGTGGCCTCGACGCCGCCGCGCACACGGAGTTCCCTTCAGTGCGCCACTCTCCCGCCCAGCCGCATTACTCAAGGTGCGACGCTCTCCGTCGTCTTTATTTCCTCCCGTGACGTTCTTTTCTCTCACGAGGCTCGCATGCTAAAAAACATTGTGTCGGGGAAAATGCAAAAGCAAAAAAAAAACACACAGAGACTCAAAAACACGACGGTCCCTCGGGAGTCACGACTCGCCGGATACACCGCCCGATCATCCAAGAAACGCCGCGTCACGTAAACATGCCTTTTTCAAACGGCTCGCGGGCCTGAAGCCGTGCAGCTGACTTTTTTTTTTTTTTTTTTTAAGGCTCAAAGACGCCATGTTTTACATTTCAAATGCAGGAACAGATGCAATGAAGAGTTGTTAAATATTTGCACGTATAGAAAAAAAAAGTTTTAAAAATCAGCTGCACGGCCTCATTATGGAATGCTTTAAACTAAACAACAACAACAACATATGAAAAAACATATACATTATACATTTGGAAAAAAAACATCAACATGATGTTCCAACCAACTCGCCATGCAAAAAGATAAATAAATCTATTTGGGATTATATTCTAAAAATGGATAAATAATAATACCATGATATATATATATATATATATACTCAATGTCTCAATAATAATTAAACATCTCAAAGGATGGCACTGTCGCTTTCTCTGGAGAGAGAAAAAACTAAATTAATCATAACTCATGGTGGATATATATATTATTTTGTTATAAAATGTGTTTTTAAAGTCGTAATAAAGTGACGTGACGAGCTCTTCTCCGTCTCTTTTCCGTCTCCTTCGTTTCACTGGAATGCCTGAGAGAGGAGGGAAGTTTGGGGAGAGAGAGAGAGACAGTGAGAGAGATAGAGAGACACCGGCGTTTACACGTCGTCCGTTTGCTCATTAGTTCCTCTTCAAAGTTTATGCAAGAAGTAGAGCAGCGAGACCCCTAATCCCCCCCCCCCCCCCCCCCCCCATGTAGCTGCCATCCGCGGAGCAGAAAGAAGAAGAAGAAGAAGAAAAGAAAAAAGTTGTTTATGGTACTCGCTTGTGTTTGTGTTATAATCATCTTTTGCCAAGAGACAAAACATAAACGTCGTCAGTCTCTTTGTCCCTCGGGTGTTTGTGTGTGTGTGTGTGTGTGTGTGTGTGTCTGTGTGTGTGTGTGTGTCTGTGTGTGTGTCTGTGTGTGTGTGTGTGTGTGTGTGTGTGTGTGTGTGTGTCTGTGTGTGTGTGTGTGTGTGTGTGTTGGCTCTCGCCGATGTTCCACCGGAGGCCGACGCTGATGAGAGGCAGAGGAAGAGGAACCCTATCCTCCATTGCCTCTCTCTCGCTCTTCAGGGAGCATCGGATGCTTCCCTCATCTCTCTCTCTCTCTCTCTCTCTTTCACAAACTGGCCTTCGTTCCCTGAAGTCCGACGTGTCTTCGACGGTTCTCCTCATCCCCATCCTCCTCTTCCTCATCCTCACGTCCGGTCCTCCATTTTCCGACGCGGTTCGAGCAGATAAAAAGCACCACGGGATTCAGCGAGCACCGCCGACGTCTTCCAGCATCCCCGAAGAACACCAAATAGCCCCTCGGTCTGTTTTCCTCTCCCCCCCCCCCTTGAGGATTTAATCCCCCAATTTAAAAATGAAGCGATGGGCGGAGGAGAAGTTCATTAGTCAAACATGTTTTCTTTTTTTTAAAAGACTAAAGTATAAAATGGCAGTTGAGACCAAAATGTGTTTGTCGTGTTCATTTGCAGAACTTTTTTTGTCTCCGCTATGCTTTTTGAATTTTCCTCCTCCTCCTCCTCCTCCTCCTCCTCCTCCTCCTCCTCCTCCTTCAAGAGCCGGAGGTTTAATTTGGTCTTTTTTACATTCTGTTTCGTTCATCTCGTGTGCAGAGCAGGGGGTCGTCTCCCTGCCATCTTTATTCAATTAAAATCATATTGAAGTCTTTCTCCCTCTCGCTCATTTACCCCACACTCGTTTTTTATATTCTTCTTCTTCTGCTTCTTCTTCTTCTTCTTCACCTATCTTTTTCTTCTTTGTTTTCTTATCGTATCCTCTTCTTCTTCTTCTTCTCCTTCTTCTTCTTCTTCTTCTCCTATCTTCTTCTTCTTCTCCTCCGATATTTTTCTTCTTCTTCTTCTCCTATCTTCTTCTTCTTCTATCTTCTTCTTCTCCTCCTATATTTTTCTTCTTCTTCTTCTCCTGTCTTCTTCTTCTTCTCCTATCTTCTTCTTCATCTTCTATCTTCTTCTTCTCCTATATTTTTCTTCTTTTTCTCCTATCTTCTTCTTCTTCTTCTTCTTCTATCTTCTTCTTCTCCTATCTTTTTCTTCTTCTTCTCCTATCTTCTTCTTCTTCTCCTATATTTTTCTTCTTCTATCTTCTTCTTCTCCTATCTTTTTCTTCTTCTTCTCCTATCTTCTTCTTCTCCTCCTATATTTTTCTTCTTCTTCTTCTCCTATCTTTTTCTTCTTCGTCTTCTCCTCCTATCTTCTTCTTCTCCTCGTCGTCAGACGTATGCCGATTCGCTGGACTGCGTGCGGCCCAGGTTGGGCGGCTGGGACAGGTGCGCCATGTCCTTCTTCCTGATCTCGCAGATGGACTTCCTGCGGGCCTGCACGCCGCGGATGGCGGCCTTGATCTTGCGCCAGCCCAGGTGGTTGAGCTCCGCCAGGTTGAGCACCACGCAGATGCCGCTCACCGCGAACATGAACACCAGGAACACCGTTTTCTCCGTGGGGCGCGACACGTAGCACTCCACCTCCTTCAGGCACGGGTAGCGGTCGCACTCGAAAATCCCCGGCACGCTAAAGCCGTACAGGAAGTACTGGCCCGCCAGGAAGCCGATCTCCAGGGCGTTCCTGAACACCACCTGGATGATGTAAAAGCGGGAGATCCCTTCCTGCCGGCGTATCTTGGAGCTCTTCCCGTGGGTGAGGCCCCGCGGGGCGTTGGGGATCTCCTTCACCTCCAGGCAGTCGGGCTCCTCCTTCCCGCCGCCGCCGCCGTGTTGAACCAGGATGCCGTTGATGTTGCGGATCTTCCTGGCGCCCCCCTGGCCCCCGTAGTCCCTCTCCATGATGGGGTAGAGGAAGGAGTAGCGGCGGTCTTTCTGCTTGGCCGACTGGTGGACGGAGTAGGTGATGAAGCAGAGGCTGGGCGTGCACACCAGGATGATCTGGAAGACCCAGTAGCGGATGTGGGAGATGGGGAAGGCCTTGTCGTAGCAGGCCTGGTTGCAGCCGGGCTGCAGGGTGTTGCAGATGAACATGGTCTGCTCGTCCTCGTAGACGGTCTCGCCGACGATGGCCACGATCAGGATGCGGAAGATCACCACGACTGTGAGCAGGATCCTAGAGGAGGAGAGAGAGGGAGATTACACGGGGTCACGGTGGGGATGAGATGGCCTCAGATTTATTACATACAATAATAATGCACCAATAATCTACCATTCAAAAGTTTGGGGTCACTGAGAAAATGTTGTGTTTTCCATTTAAACTCACACTTTTATTTAGCAAATAAATATCAAATATAGTCAAGATATTGCGCAGGTTATAAATAATGATTTTTATTGTAAATATTAATGTTGTTCTTCAAACTTGTCGCTCAAAGGAAGGCCAGTTGTATAGCTTCTCTGAGCAGCATAACTGTTTTCAGGTGCGCTCACATAAAAAGGGTTTTCAGGGGTTTTCTATCCCTCTGCTAGTCTTCTAAGGCGATAACACAATGTACCATTAGAACACTGGAGATGTGCCTCTACACACCTCTGTAGAGACTTCATTAAACACCAGAGAATAGTCATCTACTCATTAACTATGTAGAGAGAGTATTTATGATTCATTTAATGTTATCTTCATTGATAAAAACAGAGCTTTACTTTGAAAAATAAGGACATTTCTAATGTCGCATGTGAGTTTGTAATTTGTGATATTGGGGTGTATGAAATAAACTTGAATTGAATAGATTCCCTTCCCAGAAAGTCCTTCGAAACTGAGTATAAAAGCAGGAAGGACGGATAACAGAGATAAGTGAGCCGGTATCAGATGAAATGTACAGGGGAAAACGATTTTCCTTCAAGAGTTCAGCATTGAAAAAGATTATAAATGAAAACAAATACAAAAGCGCAGCGTTATAAATGTCTGCATGTAAAAATACTCTGCTCTATTGATAGCTTTTAGAAAGCAAAATCCTCAAGGTTGAGAGGAAGGATTACAGATGGAAATCAGCGGTGAGGACGGTGAACTCCTTCATTAGAAAAGAGAAGTGGGAGAGAAGGAGGAGGAGGGAGAGGAAGGAAAACGAAGAAGAAGAAGAAGAGGTATACAGGTTTAAAAAAAGTGATGTGAGATATTGTCTAATTTTAGTGTGCTATACTTCATTGGGCAAAGTTACCATGGCAACCTTGAATTTGACTCACTTAAATCGGAGCTGTGATTATGTTCTGCACACACACACACACACACACACACTGATTCGGGGGTATTTCAGTGTTGTGAGAGAATTTATGCTGAAGTTGGTTCCACTTGGATTGCCTCCGTGTGTGTGTGTGTGTGTGTGTACATGTGTCTACATAGTGTTTTGAATGTGCTGACTCTGCTTATCCTTCAGACTCCCCTCTTACTCTTGGTCTGCTCCCTCGTTCCTCGCTGACATCCCTCCGTCTTTGTTCTTTTATTTTACTCGACTCATCCCCTCATTTATTTTTCAGATGCGAGACATTTTCAAGCGAGCACTTTAGACACTTTAGTCACTTTAGAGATGTGTGTAATCTGGGACTAGAGTCTGGGCTAAGGCTGCAGACTAGCCCCGGACACACAGTTTATAATCTATTGATCGATCGCAGCCTTGTCGATCAATCCCTCCCTCGACTCTCACTAATCACTCCCATCTATATGAATGATAATCCGTGAATTTAGCGGCACGGTGAACCTCTGCCGCTGCTCCGGCCCGTCAAACCCTGACCTCGTTACATCTACCCGAGATGGGTTTTTATACACGTGCATTCAACTCTAAAGATGGTGACATATAGAAAAAAGGTCGTAGCTGATGAGCAGCGGCAACCTCGCGCCGCAGGAAGAGCCCCTCACTCGTGAGGAAATGCCAATGAGCATTCGATTTAAAGAGATAAAGCTTCAAAACAAGCTCAACGTTCACATTCGATGATGTATTTTTATGACGTCAAAGGCTGATTCAAGATAACGATACAGTGAAATATGGTTCAGATTTAGTCTCGCGCCCTCGTGCATCCTGCAAGATAAACTAACGTTGACACACGGGGACATTTCTCTCCGCTGACGGCGGCCTCAATACACAGCTTGGCATTTAAAATCCCACTTTAACCTCTTCGTTCCACTTCCAGCTGCAACTCTCGCTCAAGCTGTCTGAATTTATCAGATTGAATCAACGACTTGAATTTAGCTCGAGCCACTGCAACCGCATAGTTGTAACTGAAACATATAAACGTATCAACGACTCCCCACCATAGTGTTGAATAACTCTCTTTGCATTTGATTATTGTTTATTTGAGTGCAGAAACATAAGACATTTCCTCTAATATTATAACATAAATCCATCAGTAACTTCGTTTAAATCACTTCTTAAAGCCATTTTTATAGAACAGCTTTTAAGTGATGTCGTCCTTTTTTGCCGTTCTTTGGTTCCCCTAATTTAGTTTGTCTGTTTTTTCATTTTTAAAACTTAAAATGGATATGAAAAGGGAAAAAAGGGAAAAAAGCTGAGAGCGCTTTTTTGCCCTTGTAGTGACTCCATTAAGGAGCTTAGCGAGCATTCACAGGACCACAGTGAGCCAGTGTGGCACTAAATGGTTCACACACACACACACACACACACATGTATTCTGTATGGCCACACACAGCATCCAGCCAGTGGGTGGCGCTTGTTTGAGATGAGTTAGTTCCAGACGGGGATGAAAAGATTATAAAGTCAGACAAAAACAACAACAACAAAAACGACGACGGCTCTGACTCCTCCGCCTTGAATCAGAAGAGGAACCTGCCAGAGTGAAGGAGGAGAGGAGGAGACGGAGGAGAGGAAAACAACCGGAGAAAAGAATCTCATCACAGAGAAATAATTATATCAACGCTTCAGCACGCAGAGCCACTGATCTGTGAGCTGGAGGACTCCTGCTTTACTTTATTTATTTATTTTTTATTTTTTATGTTAATGCCATCGGATAGCTTTATATTATCGTACAGCAGCAACCCCACCTGCTCCACCCTCTCCTCTCTAGAGCATCCCTCGGTTCTTCTTCTTCTTCTTTCATTTACAGTCTCCCAGGGCTCCTGTTGTGGCCCTTTACTCTCTCTCTCTCGCTCTCTCTCGCTGTCTCTCTCTCTCGCTGTCTCTCTCTCTCTCTCTCTCTCTATCTCTATCTCTCTCTCTCTCTCTCTCACTCTCTCGCTCTCTCTCTTGCTCTCTCTCTCTCTATCTCTCTCTCTCTCCCTAATCTACAGATTGTGTCTGTAGTTTATTTCTACTCTCTCATCGTCTCTCACACTCTTGTGTAAATTAACATTTTCAACACATTTGCGTTCACGCTGAATTAATTAGTCGGCGAAAGGTAAATTAATCAACAGTAGAAGAAAACAAAAGAAAACAAAGTTCATCCTTCATTCACGCCGCCTGCAGCTTCGTGAAGGTGTGTTAAATGTCATTACCTTCGCATTGAAATTGCGGAAGGTAATGTTTTGATCGCCGTGTATTTATTTATTTATTTGTATGAGTGTTACTCACGTAACAAAAGAAGTTGTAAACCGAATCGCATGCAATTTGGTGGGACGATTGGTTATTATCCGGGGACCATTTGATTAGATTTTGGGATCGATCGGGTCAAAGGTCAAGGTCATGAAAAGGTCAAAATCTTATTTTTACCATATAGCACGGTAAATTTTTATCCAATTGGCGTGCAACTAATGCCAAAATGTTCATAATTCAATGCCCAATCTTGTGATATGCGAAGGTATGCGCTCTACCGAGTGCCCATTCTAGTTGTTAATGAAATACTTTAGACTGCAACTGAGACAAAAAAACATGCATCTTGAGACAAAAACAAGCATCTTGAGGGCATTCTATAGGGCGGGAACTTATATTTTCTCAAAATGTTCAGAATAAAAGTTGAATCGATTCATCTAGAAATAAACAACAGAGCGTTCCCTCGACGATGAGAACGCGTGCATCCCTTGGCCGACGCGTCAGCACACGTCTGGCTGCAGACAGCGTTTGTTGTTCCCTTTGACTAATATGTTATCACACAGGCCGGTTATAGATTATGCAGAAACAATATGCCAAGACGAGTCCTCAAACGAGTGTGTGTCCCCGACCGGCTTCTCTCGCTCCTCGTTCTCTGACTCTGAGATCGTTCTTCAGTTTTAAAAGCTTTCATGGCCGGCGTGGGGTTGATTGTCACAAATCAAACGTGTGCAGCGAGGTGAGAAATACATAATTATGTGCATATGACAGGGAGAACAAGTTCCAGGCAGCCTGCGCGCACACACACACACACACACACACACACCGTTCACAGTTCAGCTCTTTTTGATATTATTGAAGATGTTCCTTTATGTTTGATGTCAGCCTCTTCTAAAGAAAGTGGAGAGGGCGAGCTGCATGGGAATAGAAGTCAAGGCGAGGTGTGTGTGTGTGTGTGTGTGTGTGTGTGTGTGTGTGTGTGTGTGTGTGTGTGTGTGTGTGTGTGTGTGTGAGCTGAAGTTCTATAGGGCTTTGTGAGGCAAGGCGAAGGACACAAGTGGACACACTTGTTGTGAAGCACTTGTTAGTGTCGCGCGTGGTTCCTCGTTGAGATGAAGGAAACGGGGACGGCGTGTTGAGGCGGAGAAGAAAAGAAGCACATATAACGATCTGGGAAACGGTGGACAAAGGAGGAGGAGAGGATGACGACGAAGAGGAGAAAGACAGGAAGAGAGGACATTATCGGCCCGGGGATCGATGAGGAGCGAGATGAAAAGATAAGGGAGGAAGAGGAGGGGGGGGGGAAGGAAGAGCAGCCGTGGGTTCTTTTACCCAGAAACCTGACGCAACCCCCCCCCCCCCCTGCTCCCCCTTCCCCCCCTTCTCCCTTCAATCTCCCCTCTCTGCTGGTTACCACGGCAACAGGCGAGAGGCAGAAAACGGGAAAGAGAAAAAAATGAAAACACGAAAAAAGGGAAATGAAGTGCGCCGAGTAGAGAGCGAAGTCCACCAGCGAGGAGTCAAGAGAGCGGCTCGGGGGCCTCGAGGGGCCCGGCGCTCGTTTACTTAGAGGACTCGCGAGGAATGGTTGTTAATCTCGTCATTTTTGAAGAGAGGGAGAAAGAAAAAACTACCGTTTTGTTCAAAAGCCGTGAAGAAGAAACAATGTTCGAAATGAGGGGGAAAAGGAGGAAAGAAATGGACGCCGTGTCTCAAAAGAAAATGTCTAGCTCGAACAAAATAGCTCCAATCTGCGTACAAATGGAATGAATTGTTTTGCCATGAAGTCCCGTCGGCCAGCGGACGCGTCTGAGCGTCGTCTCCTCTGAGGAGAAGAGCACCAGCTGCCCCGTAAACAAGCCCCATGCTAAACCTTTCACAGAGCCTCACCTTTAGCCTCCGTCAATACCTGTTCACACTGTTCAGCTCGGCCCTTTCTCACACACAGCCCCCCGATCTTCTCATCAAACTCTTTACAAAAAAAGCCGTAAATATGTTTAAAGTCTTTTATTTTTGTAGTCTTTGTTTTCCGTTTTTCCGCAACGTGAAGTTCGGGATTTGCGACAATGTTTCAGCTCATCGGCGTCAGCAGTGATTTTGGGAGAATCCCCTCCCGAGTCCCTCCATCTCTTTATTTACTCCATCCTTTATCCCGCCCCCCTCTTCACCTCCTGTCCTCCTCCACCCCTCCGTTGTGTCTTCTCTCTCTCTCGTGTGCCAGGTGGTAACCCGGACACGACGAACCTCGTCCTGTCACATCCGATACGGACGCACACGTGTCACGCTCTCTCTCTCTCTCTCTCTCTCTCTCTCTCTCTCTCTCTCTCTCTCTCTCTCTCTCTCTCTCTCTCTCTCTCTCTCTCTCATCCCTCTCTCTCTCTCATCCCCTCTCTCTCTCTCATCCCCTCTCTCTCTCTCTCTCTCTCTCATCTCCCCTCTCTCTCTCTCTCTCATCCCCTCTCTCCCTCTCTCTGCCACAATTTATCAATAGCTCATAGTTCACGACAGGTCGTCTGGCACCGAGCTGTATCCGACCTCTCACACACACACGCACACAAATACATACATACACACACACACACACACACACACATACACACACACACACACACATACATACACACACACAAATACACACATACACACACACACACACACACACATACACACACACACACACACATACATACACACACACACACATACACACACACACACACACACACACACACACACACACACATACATACACACACATACACACACACACATGCAGTGCTTCAGGCCCGGTGACAGAAGGAGAGAGGGGGCTGCCCTCTCCCCTGTCGACAGACCGTCATCCTGCGTGACCACCGAACAAACACACACACACACACACACCCACACACACACCCATACACACACACACACCCCACACACACACACGCACACACACACACACCCCCACACACACACACGCACACACACTCTCTTCCAGCTGTTGCAGGGCGCCACAAAGCCGATTGTGTCTGACATTGCCGTGTTACTTCCATCCTCTCTGGGGGTGGAGAGGAAGATGAATTTCCACAAAGCCGGCGGTAATGGTTCCATCGTTGTTCTGCCGCGGAGCCTTTGAGCCCAGAGCAGGTGGCCCCCGAGGCTCTCGGGTTGCGTTCATTCAATACATATACGAGGAGCGGCATATGCAAAGCACTAATAATCCAAGCAGGATAAATGTGGTGCCACTAACTGCGTTTACTTTACTTTCTCCACAGACTTCTTTCTTTCTTTTTAAGTGACTACATCAATGTAACTAGTTACTTTGTGGCATTAAAAACAACAAACAAGAGGCAGCAATACAAAAATGACTTCCCTGCTATTGGCAGATATTCACCGACATCAATTCATATGTGACCGTTAACGAGGAAGTGAAAATGAGGCTATATTTATTTCACAGGTCCCCGGTTCTTGAGTCTCATTGTTCGGTTTTCTGACGTCTGTGAGTTAAAAAGCGGTTTCACCCTTTAATATAAACACTTCGCGGCCCCTCAGATTAATCTTGTGACCCTCTGGAAGGGGCCTGACCCAGAGGTTGGAAAACACCATTCATGGAGCAGCAGCAGCTCAGTGATGCAGCAGTAATAATACTGTCATATTTAATAACAGCTAATATCCAGGGGGGCAATCAAAGTACTTCTACCTTTGATACTTTGACGAATAGCTGATAATATCTCAGTATTTGTTCTTATGTAAAGCACGTGCAGATTTTTTATTTATTTATTCGCGCATTAAAAGAAAAACTGTACAAATGTAACATTATTAAAAGACACAGAAATGAATGCAGGTGAGAAAAGAAACTCAAAGGGATGACACAAGGTTCTCAACTATGACCTATGACCTTTTCTCATTATGAATCTATTAATTTTTCTTTATAAATTAAATGTTTCCTTTCCTATACTGAATATAAGTACACATGTGTGTGTATTAGTCTTCACTGCAGTACATATACTGTGTATTTCTGCTAGCTGGGGACAGAATACTCTTTTATTATTGTAACGTGTCATCCTGGATCTGTAAACTCCTGAAATGAAAAACTAATAATAGCATATTCTAATAATGTACACGTATCTATCCATCTCTTTGTACCTCTCTCTCTCTCTCTCACACACACACACACACACACACACACGCACACACACACAGGTATTTAAGTAGCTGGTGATGAATGTGAACTGATGGACTCTGGAGATAAACTGAGGAGGATCATAGTCCTAAAGAGGCGGACAATAACTCAAATGTAACACGGTGTCTCCCACATGCACGTGCCCACACACACACACACACACACACACACACACACACACACACACACACAGTTGTGTATTGTAGTGTCGTAATACCGTTCTACGCTGGCTCATGACTATAAAAGGACATTTTTGGGGGGGTTGTAGTTTGAGACGGCTAACACGGGATCCCGGGAGAGGTGAAGTATTTTCCGGTACACGGGGTACACGAGTGCGCCCGTACGCAAAGGTCTCCATGGCGATGCTAACCGAGACAGTTACCTTGGCAACAGACGAGGCGATAAAAAAAAAGTGAGGAGTTAAATTGGAGCCCGGGCGTTAAAAATAGACTTTGATATATATATATATATATAAATATATATATTTTTAAATCTCTCTGGCAACAGAACCAGCAGTGAGCAGAGCGGTGTGTGTGTTTTTTGTTTTGTTTTTTGGTACAGGTTGTGATGGAGCCGGAGAAAGAGCAGCGGGGGAGAGGAAGGGAGCGAATGTGTGGGTGGGGAAGGAGGGATGGAGGGAGGGAGGGAGGTTCAACGGATGGAAATACAGAAAGAGAGAGAGAGAGAGGGAGAGAAATGATGATGGGCGTAATCCGGATTAAAAGAGTGGGTTTTGGACAATCCCGAGCTCGGGCCGCCGCCTCCCCGCCCACCACGACTCTCCCGTGCCAAACGCCAACCGCCAACCGCCAACACAAACCAGCAGCTCCGGCACATGCAGGGAGCCTCCATGACACACACCGGCTGAGCAGGGAACATCCCAAAATATACAGATACATACATAAACTCGTGCACATATCATTATGGTGTCCAAATAAATAAAAATACACACATTACACGTGTGCATCATGTATCCTTGGTGGTGATGTCACACGAGGACCTCACTACTTTTCTTGAGTATTTATATCTTAATCCACCAGTTACTTTGCAGATTGAGATTATGAGGACAAAATATCAATCAACTGATGAGTGAGGGTGTATTATTATGGATTAGGCCACCGGCGGTATATAAAGTATAGTTGAGCTGCACCATTAGTGATGCACATGTTAATGCATCCGTAACTAAACTAGTGATGTAATAATCACTATTCTGAGAAGGGGCCATTCTCTACAACAAGAATTTATACCCTGAGAGTGTGTATCAGTATACGATAATTACATTTATATACTGAAGTATTCGTTTCTTGCTTTTCTATGCTACTTTTTAAATGACTTAAACATCACATCTAATTTGTTTTCATTAGTGTAGGATCGGTAGAAGATCGTGCATGATTGGATCTTCTGAGGTGCATCGACATGTTGATTTAATGTGATTAAATACACGTCTGATGGAATGAGCTTTATAAGGAAAAGGGGGGTTTCTGAGGTGTGTGTCACAACTCATGAATTAAAGAGCATACGGTTAACAATCAGACATCGAACGCGTCATTTAATTCAGATGGGACGTAGACGATGTGACCATTTAAATGACACACCGTACTTCTTATTCCACAACGTTTCTTGCTCATTGCGAGCGATACATTTCCGAAATCGGCGCGTAAAAGAGTCCGCCTGGGGTCGAAAGGTCATCGTTAATTGGAGGAATTCGCGTGACTTTTAGAGAAAAGATTTGAAAAAAAATAACCACACAGTTCAGTGGGGATTTCTTTTATATCTCAATGTACTTCTCTCCTCTGTCAGACCTCGATTTCCCCACGAAGGACTCGCCTCCCGAAGGCTTGACACCAGGAGGAGACGATTAGCGTAGCTTAGCACAAAGACTGGAAAGAGAGGGAAACCGCTAGCCTGGGTCTCCAAACAGATACCTGCGGTAATCTGTAAGAAATAGAACAATATGTGTTGGTCCTCCGAGGAGCTCGTCCGTGATTGGCCGAGCGGGCTGTGTGAATGCAGCATATTGCCGAGAATCGAACGCACAAACCGCAGTTTGAATTCGCTGCTTAATTGGACAATCTGTGAATGGGATCGCGCCTGTGTGTGTGTGTGTGTGTGTGTGTGTGTGTGTGTGTGTGTGTGTGTATGTGTGAGAGAGTGTAGTGAGGTGTGAACGCATTGTCACAGTCTATCGGGTTGCTCATATGCAAAGACGAGTGCTGTGACAGCTTTGGCACGTGTCTGTGCGTGTGTGTGTGTGTGTGTCTGTGCGTGTGTGCGTGAGGGGGCAATGAATCAGATGACTCCTTTTAGATGGCGTGTGCTTCAGCGAGGTGCGACCGTGTCCTCGTGTTGAGTCAATCACACTGTGCACAAGCTGATAATGCCTCTGCACACACACACACACACACACTCAGAAGAGATGGATCTCAGCGTGTTCATTAGAGACCACACACAGAGTGTGAAGATGCCTCCGATGATGAGCGGAGGCGGGCGGGGACGAGGACGACGGATCAATGGGAGAAGTTATTGTCTTCTTCAAACGGAGAGATCGAGTGAGGAGGCACAAAGAGAGAGAGAGAGAGAGAGAGAGAGAGAGAGAGAGAGGGAGAGAGAGAGAGAGAGAGAGAGAGAGAGAGAGAGGGAGAGAGAGAGAGAGAGAGAGAGAGAGAGAGAGAGAGAGAGAGAGATGTGTGGCGATTTCATCAGAACGCCAGCAGACAAACAAACAAAAGGAAATTGTCAACTCCACGTCACGAGTGATGAAAGACGGTTTTATAAATACAACAATGATCTCACAGCTCACACAGATATATATATATATATATATATATATAGATCCAGCTGCCGCTTTGCTTTCCACCAAACAAAGATCAAAGGGGGCCATTTGTCTTTCATCCCTCCATATTTCATGTAGTCCGACATGACAGTGCGCACCAGTGGGCGCATTTATTTATCATTAAAAACACGTTTCCGCTCCACTATAAAGACGATTAAAAGTTATTATTGTGAGTCGTATCGAGCTACGTTTGGTTCCTCTGTCGAAGTTTTTAGAGTTTAACGTGAAAACCAAAGGTGGAAGTTTAGGGTGGTGCCTTCAGGTCCTGTTGGTGTTGATCAGAGAAGATTCATCCCGAGAGAGAAACCATTAATAATTCATACTTTCACGACTTCCACTTCCCTTATTCGGCCATAACTTTACAATAAACATGGCGGCTAACATTTCCCACACGTCAAAACAAGGTCTGGAGATCCTCGAGCGGAGGTGTACAACTGGCTTGAGATCGTCTCCAAGAACACGCGTGTGCAAGTATTGATTATCTGACAGCGCTCCAAATCTCACGTACCCCCTGAAGGGCCTTCACGGACCCCCATTTGAGAACCACTGCCCGATGACGAGGTCATCTGTGTCAGCAGAGACTCGGAGGGAGCGGGTAGCTCGGCCTTCTGCGAGTGTCTTATTTTTTGTGAATCACCCTCTCTGTGGATTCTGCCTCGAGCGAGGTGATATCACACACACACACACACACACACACACACACACCGTGCTCTCCTCCGCCACGTCGCGCTCGTTTGCCAGATAAGACTCATTTTGCACAAACAAAATCATCCGTCGCCTCCGCGAGGGGGTCGGCGAGCGCTCAGCACTAGCCTACTTATTACCGTTAATACTGTAAATATTGCATACACTTTACCACACTATGTACAGTGTGTTTTTTGTACAGTGTTTTTTTTTATATGTTTCATATTTCTATTATTATTACGGTTACTATTATTATTTTTATTATTATTATAGTGTGTTTGTTTTGTACCTGTTGACTCGGAGAACCCTGCAAAAATAATTCCGATGTGTCCGGACTGCTGGTCTGGGCACAGATGGCAAATAAAAAACCTTGAACCTTGAACCTTGGAAAGCACGACGATCCAAAGGTCACGTGACGAACGGAGCTGTAAACCGTCAACCGACACACACACACACACACACACACAGGTGCTTCAGACGGTCGAGCTCATAGGCCGTGAGTGATGCTGAGCGAGCTGGCTGAGGTCAAGAGCTTTTTTTTGCAGACACACACACACACACACACTCTTGATCGCCTCTGTGTGCAAAAGGCATGCTGAGAGACAAGCCAACCTCCTGTGGACTATACAGCCGCGAGGACTGTATTTAAAAGAGAAAAGCTCTCGTCGGGCTTCAAAGCATTTTTTTCCGAAGCCTCGTGTCGAAACCGTCGGATCCAAAACAGACGTTCCGATAATCACAGCCACTTCCAACGGGGTCAAGAGGTCGACTCTGCATGTCTTCTGGCGCTTTTGTCCGATTGTATGAAAATCGATGACAACATTACACTCGATGTATTCCCCCAGGAGACATTGTGAGTATGAGTTTATGGTTTAAAGTCAAATTCAAGCAAATGATGGTTCATTCAGATCATACGGCAGGTTTTAGGGCGGGGCTATGCCTTTGATTGACAGGTCGCCAACACAAGAGTTGTCCGCGAGAACTTTAACCTTTTTTCACGGTGCGTTTTCGGTTCATCGTGACGTCATCGTGACGTCATCGTGACGTCATCGGTTGCATGAAGTCTTACCCCGCGTTCAGTTGCATCGTGCAAGTCCACTCATATCTGGACAATCAGATATTTAAAGAGCGATCCAGTGTCTAGTTCTCACTCAGCGCTGTATAAGAAACCCCGCTTGTGAATACGCATCATCAATAACGCCCCAGGTGTTTAACCACAGCTCTCTTATCGAAAAGAAAGGCATCGCCAGAATAAACATTCTGCAACCCGTCCCGCCGATAACGACTATCTCATTACCGGCCTCTCTTCTATCGGGCTTCACTTTCCAAAATCCATGATTGGAGATCAATATCAATGAGGTGGAGGGAGGACGCTCCTGCGTGTGAATGTGTCGGCGGTAGTTAGGCAGAGAGCGCTTTCCATCAAGGCGCCGGAGTCCCACCGTCCGTCGGATCGGTGCAAGTCGCCCGTAATGGCGGGAATTAATCACACAGGTAGCAGGTGAATACACACACACACACACGCTCACAGCAGCTCAGGTTTCACACACAGTCTATTTATGCACAAGCACGAACCCTGACCGTAGAAGAGGATCTCCGGGGCCGCCCGTGTGTGTGTGTGTGTGTGTGTGTGTGTGTGTGTGTGTGTGTGTGTGTGTGTGTGTGTGTGTGTGTGTGTGTGTGTGTGTGTGTGTGTGCGTGTGTGTGTGTGTGTGTGTGACTCATGGATATGATGAATGCACTCGGGCCTGCAGGGGAATGACTTCATACTTGAGACGGGAGGAAGGATGGGAGGGGAGGAAATTGTGTGAACGCTGAAATGATCGGCACGCTTGAGAGAGAGAAAGAGAGAGAGAGAGAGAGAGAGCATCTAATGAATGAGCGTCCAAAGCCTCTCTGGGTCGCTCAGAGGGATTAAGAGACTGCGCAGCGGGGAAGGGGGTCATACACTTCATTCACTGGCATCCTTGCGTGTCATGTGCGCGTGCATGAGGATAAATGCACGCGCACATGACACGCGAGATCATCACACACAACTCACCTTCCGATCAGAGTAGAGTGCTGCTGCACGGCGGCCTCCAGGAGGCGCTCCAGGATGGTCCATTCCCCCATGGCTGCGGCGGTCCGGGGGCATCCACCGGGGACCGGGAACCGGGAATGGAGGCGTGGGGGGTGAGGGGGGGAGAGGGGGGGGGGTGGTGGTTCTTCCCGGGCGGCAAGTCCAGCAGCTAAAAGTCCCGGATGTTGTGAGTCTTCAAATCCACTTGTTGGGTCGAGACGAGGTTGCAAAACAAAAAGAAAAAAGAAAAGAGAGAGAGAGTCGAAAAGCAACTTTGCGCGCGCTCAGTTCATTCACGCGCCGATAACCGCACCTGAGAGGGGTGTAAACACGTGCGCGTAAACTCTCCATCCGCGCGCGCGTCTTCCCGCTTTCCTCTCCCCTTTGGGTGCACCCCCCCCCCCCGACCCCCCTCCTCACCCCCCAGTTCTCCTCCTAGAACAGCCGGTCCGTCATATATGTACAGGTTCTCACGCGCACACCTGGTCCCGCACACGGAGGGAGGCTCCCATCACTCCGCCCTCACTCCGCTCCCCTGACAGCATCTCTCCCCCCCCCCCCCCCTCTCTCTCTCTCTCTCTCTCTCTCTCTCTCTCGTAGTGTATAGTAACTTCGGAGTATCGCTCTCCGGGTCCACGCGCTCACGCGCGCCTGAGGAGGAACCGGGTATCTGCGTCTCCGCGCGCGCTCCGCTCCTCCATCCTCTTCACCTCTTCCTCCCCTCGGTCCTATCTTTTTCTTCTCCCGACTGGAGTCCTTCTCCTCCTCTCTTCTTCTCTGTTGCTCCTCTCCTTTCTCTCCTGTTGTGGTTCAGGCAGCGCTGGACTGAAGCGTCGCACTCCTCCTCCTCCTCTTCCTCCTCCTCTTCTCCTCTACTTGCAACCGTGCAAGACTCGCTGTCTTCTCCAGTCCTCCGCGTCCTCACAGCCCCTCTCTCTCTCTCTGTGTGTCTCTCTTTCTCTCGCTCTCTCCCTCTCTCTCGTGTTTTCTGTCAGCGTGCTTTACGAGAGGCAGCTCTCCTCTCCTCCCTTCCTTTCCTTCATTTTATTTTTCCTTCTCCACTTGGATTCTCTCTCCGTGTCTCGCCCTCCACCTGCCTCCGTCTCTCTCTCTCTCTCTCTTTGAGCTATGCAGAGAGGCAGCCAGGCCGAGCGTGTGTCTAAGGATTAGAGGAATCATCTCGCTGCTCCACCTCCCTCCCTCCCTCCCTCCTTCCCCCCTCTTACTCCCTCTCCATCACTGTTTATACCCCCCCTCACCCTCCTCCTCCTCTTCATCTCTTACTGCTGCTGCACACACACACACACACACACACACACACACTGTATTCCACTGCTCATGATTTCTGTCTCCCATCTATGTTTTTATATCATCTGTTTACACACACACACACACACACACACACACACACACACACACACACACAGAGACATTAAAGCCAGGGCATGCAGAGGCTGTGTGTGTGTGTGTGTGTGTTTGTGAGAGAGAGAGCATCCAACTCAAGCAAATTACTCTAAATCTTGATGACTGTCACTAATTCCATTTCCATCTCTCTTTCACACACACACACACACACACACACACACACACACACAAACACACACATACACACACACGGAGTAATCGTGAAAGTGGGTCTTTTGGAGTTGGTGTTGGGCATTTCCTCTCGAGGACATCTTATTACAGACCGATCACGTCTGATTCAGATATATTTGGGAGTCCGAATTCAAATTCAAAGCTGAAGGATCTTAAACTTTTTTATTCGTGGCAAATTTTAGGGAATTTAGGTATTTGGGATCAAAATGAACCAAATGTGAAAATCAGCATGCACTTAATTAAGAAGCTGGAACCAGCAAAATATTTAATAACTGTCTTAAATTCGCCATAATGTATACTTTTTCCACCACAATACGCTAAAAGGAGAATACACATTGGACATTTACACAATAAGACTGTATACGTATTGGCTGCAGTTATTAAAAATACATAATTATCGTTATTATTGGATGTTGTGTGTCAAACAATCGTGAGATCACATGACAATACTGACTCAGCGGCAGCAACTCTGTGTGGGGCCTTCGTCTTGACGGAGGAGTCATCTATTCTTTAAGGAGGTAAGGAGTGACCACACACACACACACACACACACACACACACACACGTGTAATCCGTCCCACCCCATGCGAAGAAAATCTGGTGGCACAAAGAAAAAACCTTCTGCAATGCAACACTAAAATATTCCTTTAACCACTTTATCCTCGAATGGAGAGAATAATTCAGCTATAAAAGGCAAATAATCTGTATTATTCCTGAATGTTCAGCCCGCCGCCTCAATCCAGATGTTACTTATCGGATCAATTGCCATTTAGTTTTCCCACGAGTCGTTCCTGGTCCCCAAGGATGAACCACGAGAACTCGGGAGGAAGTCGTGAAAACGTCTGAGCAACTTTTTGATGAGTCGTCGTTCCTCTTGGGATGAATTATGAATTTTTTTTTTTCATTTGGGGCCATGATCAGCTCCAGATATATTTATACCAGATTTAGGACCAACTATGTGAAAACTAAACCATAGTCCCTGAAGCTTTAGTTGGACGAAGGAACACGTTAGTATAATAAGGAGCGAAAGAATTGATAAATAGAAGTGTTTGCATTCTCATTGTGAGCATGTTATATCAGTATAAATACAATAGTTTAATATTTCATAACCTCAGCGATATGCGTTATAAGGTTATGTGATGGCGGCTCCTTCGGGACACACCGAGGCTTGAAGAGGCCCGGGTTAATTCACTCCCAGGAAGTCGTCATGACAACATTGATAAGCTGCTGAAACGTGTGTGGTCCAGGGGTCACCAGTGTGTTAGGGAAAAGGTGGGGGCACCAACCCATTGAGGGTGCTAAGTGGGCGGGGCTTCAGCAGGTAAAATATTTACATTTTCATGCTGATTAACCGATAAGAAGCTTTGGTTTAGTAATCTCGTGTTAAATGAGCATTTTCTCTTTAGAATTACTGGCCGATACGTTTCCATGACAACTAAAGCAGTGTCACGGCACTTGAACACAGGAAGTAACGTAAGAAAATTATTTTATGAAACATTACGCCGATTAACCAAGAAATATATATATTTTAATCGTAACATGTTTGTGCACATTAGTCAATTTAATCCACTGATGCCATTACAAGTATTAATATTTTAATACTAGCTGGTGGAGTATTTTCATTTAACCTGTCCACATTTATTGTACTTGTTCCATCCTGTTGCTCTCTTGTAAATCCAATTAAAGGGTTTTTCCTTTTCCTGAAGCGACGGTTCAAGGACGCAGTAAATTGAACAGACTGTACATCCCTCAGTCGAAAATGGGATTTCTATTTGTCGAGACGAATACATTTAACTGCAAGTTGCAGCGATCTTAAACCTGAGGTAACATTTCATGCGTCTGACCCGCTGTGAAGCTGCGGTTCTTTACTCATGTACGCGTGGACACAGTGACACTCGGCCCCTTTTTCCTGATAAGAGTTTATATTACATAACAGACAATGAAATCAGAAAAATTTCAAATATGCACCGAAACAGGAAATACACAATTTGCATTTCAGTTTATGTCATCGCTTCAACATATTAAGAGATAGCAGTTACATTTGTCATCGAGTTGTATATACACGGGTCCATTAGGATGCGCTTGTGTCCTTAAAATGCTCCCCAGCTTCTCGCGTTGGGCTCCTCTTGTCTGCGGCTCGGCCTCAAGTGATGGCTCTGAAAGCCCTCTTCTCCTGGTACTTCACCTTGAGCCTCCTCTTGAACCTAAGTGGTGGAAGGAGGGGTGGGAGCAGTTTAAATAAACAAACCAATACGCTCCGGATGAATCTGTAAGTCACGGCGGGGCCTGGGAGGAGGCGTTATGTAAGCGGCGGGAGGCAGCGGTCCTTACTTGGCTCGGTCTCTGGGTTCGATCATGTTCCTCTTCTGCAGACTCTTGAAGCGGTCCTTGAGGACGCTGCCCTCTGGCTGCGGTACGAGGGACGACAAAATCCACGTGAGACATTTTGACACCCGGAGCCCAATTATAAAATCTCAATAAAGACACAAAGGCTGAAAGTATTAGTCTGGGACATAATGGCGGGAGATGGTCATTTCCCACATGAAATTTGAATGACCCATGTGGGGAAAATTGGGTCGCTGCAGTATTACAGACGAGGATAAAGGCTTATAGAATAAGACAATACGGGGTGCTGAAGATAAAAATAAAATGACCAAAAACTCATTACAGCTAAAGACCAGCGGGTCCTCGCGGGCAGAGGTCAGAGGTCACCGTGGATAAACAAACGAGTGAAGTACCTTGAGTTGTCGCAGGGAGCCAGCCAGCTCGTCACTCAACTGAACCTCCATGTCCTGAGGCTCGAACCTGCAGATGAAGAACCGCACCGTGACAACCGGTTCCACAGGGAACACAAGACAGATTTTCGCCCACAAAATTGCATCATTTTGGAGACTAAACTTTTGACATTTAAAAATCAGGGAGAAAACAATACTTTGATTATTTTCAGGTTTCAGATCAGAGTAATCAAACCACGCAGTAAATTCAGCCGCATACGATGCCCTCTAGTGGCGTTTAAGGAGATCACAGCTGTTGGGTTCATGTGGCACGAAGAGAAAATAATTCCACATAGCACAAAAGGCCAGTTTGACTTTCTATAAACGAGTAAAAAACGCAAGTTAGACCGACTGACGGGGAACTTAAGCTCGTCAACCTGCATTTTTTGGCTTCCGATGTCTACATTTAGGTTATTTAGTGTTCAAGAGCTCAAAGAAATAACTGATCATACGCATTACTAGTGAGGCTTCGTGTTATCAAAAAAAGATGCGACAGGTGAAGATCAGAGGGCTTATTAATGTGAAATCACTGTCATCACTTTTTTTAAGGTTGCGTGTAAAAGCCATGCAACTTGGCATCTGAAAGAAAAGTGGCATTTAGGAGGCAGGGAATGTTTTAAAGTACGCTGCCCTCGTAGAAACATACGTCAGGATCAGACTGGGCGCGATGGATTTTGACTATTTGTCTAATAATCCGTCTCTTGCGAGTTGCTCAACTTCATGCAAGCACAACACTTAAATCCAAAAGTGCTCATTTAACACACGGAGCAAGGGGGTGAGCGGTGTGTACTTGAGTTTGCCGAGACGTCTGGGTTGGGCTTTCTGGGCCTCCTGGTTGCGCTTGCGCTGTATCTGTTTGATCTTGGTGTCCTCCTCCTGCTGCTTGATGGAGGTCTTGATGGAGCGCAGCTGGAAGAGCTGCTGCTGATTGTCAGACTTTATTCTCTGGGCTTGTCGGCGTTGCGCCTGCGATGGAAAGGGGGAGAAAAAAGCTGAGGCGGACTTCTCGATGGCGTGAGGAGCAACAACGATATGGCAACTTTGGATTACTTTCAAACTCGCATACTTTTAACTTCTTGCTTTTAACGATGCATCTGGAACTTTGACCCCCCCCCCCCTCCCCCTCTGGTCTCAGACAGTTACAAGTTAAAGTCTTTAAAAAAAAGTGTGAATTGTTGCTGCACCTTGAGTATCTCCGCCCTCTTCTTCCTCCTCTGTCTCTCGGTCTTCTTTACTGCCACCACTATGCCACCAACTGACACATCCTCCTCTTCCTCATTAGCGTTGTCTTCATCCTCCTCTTCCACGAGGCCTTCCACCTGCTCCATCATGATTGTCTCCTGCAGCACAACCAAATAAACGTTAGATCAAATCAAAGATCTGAAATTCCACATAGGAACCGATGATGGACGAGCGAGAAGAGTCTTCTGCACCTCTGTTGCGAAGTTTTCCTTCTTGACCGCCAGTCGTTTTTCTAGTTTGTCTGCCTCCTTTTGTTTCTTGACCTCCACATCGTGGGCCACCTGCAGCAAGGCCTGTGTTCACGGAGCGAGGGAGGAGAGTTATTACAACAAGATAAAACAATCTTTTGATCATTTAAAAAACTCATTGGACCACTGTAGAGTTGCGACTCACCTGATGGGAGAAGAAGTCTGGGTTGTAGGATCCTCCTGCGGAGATCACCTCCACCGCAGGAAGGACGGACGGCTTCTCATTCAACCTGTCTGGGCGCTTTGGACAAAACAGGGATGCAGCCATGTTACTCAAAATAAAACAAAATTAATTAAAAAACATGCATCAAAAATAAGTTGGTGTTGACGGGAGTTTTCTTTTTAACTCAGGGGGGGGGGAAAGCGCTCTCACCTTGACACGCATCTTTCCCGTCTGCTCGAGGAACCAGGGGTCAGCTGTACTTGTGGCTACAAGTATAAAGAGAAAATAGTTTGAAATATGAACATTTAACTGAACTAAAGACAGATCATCAAGTCACTTCAAATGCATGTAGCTGCAATTAAAAAGAATGATAAGAGAAACTTTGGTAACACATTTCTCCATCTCATCTCCCAAAATAGGCAAGCACCCACCAATTCAGAAGATCCATCAGCCTCCAACTCCCGCTTGAAAGAGATGCTCATAAATGTGCACGAGGCAATATGTTCTTATGAATACAATTATTGTTTTATAATATTGATAATTTATGATTCACGTTTTCACATTTGAATTTTCAACTCTTTACATCTTAGTGTGCATCCTCAGATCCCAGATGACTGTTTACACAACGGTCACCAGAGCTCCATGTTTGTCTTCCCATTCCCATGATGGAAATACTCATAGCGCAAGGATGTGATCATCACTGGACACACACATAGAACACACGCACACACATAGAACACGCACACAACTCACACTCTTGTCTCCATATGTCGTAGTAATCTCTTTCTGGGTTGTTGTTGGGCTCTAGCTCGGCCTTCTTGGCCGTGTCATCGAGCTTCGGTCTGACCAGCAGCCGTTTCTGCCTCCGCGTCACCACGCCTTTTGCCGTCAGTTTCTCGGCCTTCTGGGCGATACGACGGAGTTTCTTGGCATTCGGTCGCTGGTAGGCCAGCACACTAGAAGAGGGAGGCAGAAGACGCGAGAGATTATGACACCGATAACACGGTGGAGAGGAGACGTGAAACAACGCCTCGACGCTGCCGACTTTAGGATGGTTTATATCCTCAGATCCCAGGACACAGTTTACACAACAGTCTCCTGAGCTCCTTTGTGTTGACTTCACATTCCCATGAAGGAAATACTGGGAGCGCAAGGATGAGATCATCACGGGACAGGGAATAAACATAAAAACAGATGAAAGGATTAAAAAATTCTATCCATCAACAAAATGAAAACCACAGATGAACCTGGGCAACACACCACAGGTCAGTGTCACTGCAGCTTACAAAATAAACAAATAAAACATGCAAAATATCCTCCTAGGAGGACATTGTGCTCGGGTTCTTTGAAAAATAAAGAAACATAAAACACAGACGGCTTGCATATTTACTCTTTAGGTGGCGGAACTTTAGAGTCGAGCTGCAGGATCAGATCTATCCTCAGAGGACGAGCCGTTTTCCTTCTCCCCGTTTTCTCCTCGACGGGTTCCACCGCTTCAAAAGGGAAATACAGTTTCCAAAATAATGAGTATCAGACTAGTTTACAGCAACATGAACCAACACGGTGATTTATTTATTTTGTGTAAATGTATATTTACCTGCCAGTTGCGGTGTCTTTGGTCGTACATCCAAAAAGAATAAACTCTCATCTGACTTCTCAGAAAGCAGACCACTGAAATACATTTTTAAAAATCAAATTATAGAATTTGACAAAAAACAAATTGTTTTCATGTCAAAGTAATTGTTGTTTTACTCC
The DNA here is from genome assembly GCF_029220125.1 of Pseudoliparis swirei. NCBI lineage: Eukaryota > Metazoa > Chordata > Actinopteri > Perciformes > Liparidae > Pseudoliparis > Pseudoliparis swirei. The sequence continues at coordinate 3,737,261 of NC_079407.1, forward strand.
CAACAAGAATTTCCCTATTTGAGTAATTCATGTAAAACATAACTGACGCAAGACTATTTAGGACACAGCTTCAGCACTAGAACTTTGCGACAATAAATACACTTTTTGGTACAAGTCGTAAAAACAATGGCTGTTAAACTACAGGCAACGTGTTAAAGACCCGTATGTTGGGGGTGACCACGCCGTATAACGAGCCAAAGACAGAAAACATCCACAAAATGTCAGTTACATCATGATAGCACTTAAAATAAGGACGTTTATTTTTTGAAGTTTCACGTGCAGTGTTCAGGTATCACCCCTTTAGTCACAATATATCTAGTTAGCTAACTGCGAGCTAACGGCTCACCCCGTGGTCCTCTCCTGGTGTCTGATGTCCTGTAAAAACTCATCTACGTCGTTAATGTCGCTGTATTTGTTCCAGCTCTTCTTCTTGTTCTTGTTCAGACGTTTTTTCCGGTGAACAGCCGAACCCGCGACGCCTTGAGAGGACTTTAATTTTAGGAAACCAGGCTGTGAAGCCACCACGCGTTTCAACCTCCTGTTCGGCGCCATGTTGGAAGGACTCGTGGAAGAGAAACACGGTTCTTCTTCTTTTGTGCTTGTACGCGCCGCAGGGATGCACACAGCGCCGCCCGCAGGACTGACAGCGCAACTGCTGCATAAACTGTCCATGTAAATAAAAGTTTTAGTTAAACTTGTTGTTCATTTTCTTCATTATGTCATAATTAATAAGGTCATGATCCTATTTTTATTTACAACTAAGTATTAACCACGTATTGCGTGATACTCAGAACGAAGAGTATTAGTTTACAATTATGATTGTCTATATTCATTATATAATGTATATAATACAAATTCTCGATATAGTATTAAAAGTCTGAAACACCGAATATCCCTCACTCTGTATTGTCCCTCGGACACTAATTGGGCTATGTTGTTTTTTTCTTTCCAGAAAAAAAATAATTCAACAAAAATAAAAAATATATTTTAATAACCTAAATCAAAAGAGAAGTCAATAAGTAAAAAAAACTTTAAAAAACACGACAGTCTGAGTGTCACCATGCAATTGTTTATCATGTTGCTGCATGTATGTTATATGTTTGTCCCAAGTGCATCATGGGAAACGTGTCTCCTGTTGCTCTCCTATGTTCTTTTTCCTTTTTTTTCGTCCCTTCGTTTTATAGCGAGAACGCTTAAGAGACTCAAGAACACGTTCTCCTTTTTTGAGCCGCAATCTGTCACTAAGTTTCCAAAGGTAAGTATCTGCCTTTCAATAAAACTCCGATCTATCATTTAATGTCGCGTCGGTTGTCGGATGGACGTGTTCTTTCGTTTATTTTTGGCGAAAAATAAAAACGCAGAGCAGCGCGAGCTATTATCTGCCTGCTCAGGGAGTCGGGGACCTAAAAAGCACTTGTGATCTGGACGAATTTGACTCGGAAATGCGCCTAAACTGAGGGGTCATCTGACAAAATATTGTTCATCAATGGATCCCCTGACATGTCTAGTGTCGTCTACAAAAAGTATATTCCACTTTTACTGCGTGGTTTTTACACTCTTCCGTCGTTTTTATCATCACCCTCTTCGTTTGCCACAGCGATTTTTTTCTTCCTTCCCGTTTGCATTCTTCTCGGCAGTAGCCAGCCATCATCTTTCGGTCGCGCTCGTTTCCGTACAGCGGGCAGCCAGCGCGGGCGGGGTCGCCTGCTTTTCCTTCGAAATAGCTCATTCTGAATAAAAAATCAAGGCTCGCGCGCCACCGGGGAGCGCGCTGTCAAGAAACAAGCAAACCCGCGGTGGTTGCGCAAGGGGCGGGGTTTAGTAGGCCATCATCATGCTGTGATTGGCCGAACGAGTTGCAGCATCCCGCCTCTCTGGCTTGTTTACAGCGTGTGATTGGTTAACGGGATAAAGAGCTCCGCTGTGATTCGACGTCGTCCCTGTCCTTGGACAGTCATTACATAAGCTTACTTGGGTATAATTTGAAGGGGAAAAAAACAAGCCTCCTGATCTATGCTTTTTTTTGTAGCCCACTCTAATTGAATAATGGCGTTTGCCATTTTTACACAAAGTTTTATATTAATAAAACTAAAACTTAAAAAGTACATTTTTCTCCTTCCCACCTTGAACCCTTGAGCTGTTCTGATTCACTCGTGCCCGCTTAAAGCTGCATCATTACCCCACGACCTAAGCCCACTTCTGTCATGTCTCCAGGTGATCTTCAGCAGCAATGGCCCGTACCAAGCAGACCGCCCGTAAATCCACTGGAGGCAAAGCCCCCCGTAAGCAGCTGGCCACAAAGGCTGCTCGCAAAAGCGCCCCGTCCACTGGCGGCGTCAAGAAGCCCCATCGTTATAGGTGAGAGGTCATGTAGTTATTCTGTTTGTGATGGAGAGATTAACAACACAAAGGACGCTACACCTTTATTCCACTCTGTCGTATATGTGGATATATAACTCACTCACCTGACAGGTGGACTCGGTAGTTTCCCTGCAGCCCCGAAGAAGCCTTGTGGGACGCACTTAAGCTCATACTTTTATTTACGGCCTTTTACTCGACAAACAAACTTCATCACGAAACAGTGTAGACCATATTTATTGTTTATTGTGTATTTAGCCTGTTATGTGGAAAAAACATCCAAGTGGAGCTGATATTCTATCCTGTGGTTTCTCTCAGACTCAGACAAGGTGAAGATGAAAATAGTGGAAGAGTAATATTTTTAATCCCAGAAGGAAAACATGTGTCGTGTGCAAAAAAAGCGGGTCGATTGAGCTGCTCCCGTCTCAAAATGTGAACTGTATTTACATTTTTTTGGGCCATTCCCTCTCCAGGCCCGGTACCGTGGCTCTGCGTGAGATCCGTCGTTATCAGAAGTCCACCGAGCTGCTGATCCGCAAGCTGCCCTTCCAGCGCCTGGTGAGAGAAATCGCCCAGGACTTCAAGACCGATCTGCGTTTCCAGAGCGCCGCCATTGGGGCTCTGCAGGTCAGCACGGCAACCAACTCTCCACGACTCAGATTCCTTACTTGAATATAATCTCGTTCGTCATCGATCGTTTCTCCCCCACTGACCACGTGTGCGTTCTGTTTCCCCCTCTGCAGGAGGCCAGCGAGGCCTACCTGGTGGGTCTGTTTGAGGACACCAACTTGTGCGCCATCCACGCCAAGCGCGTCACCATCATGCCCAAAGACATCCAGCTGGCCCGTCGTATCCGCGGCGAGCGCGCTTAAAACCGTCTTCTGATGTCACACGCTCGTCCTTCGTCGTCCCCGTCGCCACTCTTTACACCCCTATCCTCCCTCTATACTTAGTAGTTTGGTTTGAGGTCCTATATATATATATATATATATATCGTATGATTGTAATAACCGTAAAATGTGTGATCATGTCTCCTTTGGTGCTACTAGTAGCTTAGAGATATCTTTGTGTATGTTTGACCTTTTGAATCAGTTACAGTCACTTTTCGCTCACAGGTGCACTTGATGTCTCCATAAGATGCATAAGGTGAGAATAGTGTGTAATTTAAGATGAACATAGGAAACTGCATTCAGGTTCAGACATTTTCATCTTTAGATGGACATTTACATTGATATATAATGGGTCTTTTGATTTAGATTTTAAATATAGATTCGTTGTAAAGTAGTGACTTATCATCTCTTCTTTTTTTTTTACAATAATGGTGTATTTCTACTGTTAGTGTTAAATGTATGAAAATACAAGTTAGATTCTGCTTGTCAATTAAAAAAACGTCATTGTGCTATGATGACACTGCATTTTTGGCAGAATCAGCGGCGTATATGTAGCAGACCTATGGTGATCATATTTTTGATTTTCAGCCCTGTAATTATGTCCAGGTAATGTTTTGACTTTTTGTTCCTCTCTCAGGTTGATATGATGACCTATTATTTTATTTTTTTCTACTGTGTTTTGGATTTATGTTTTCAGTCATTTTTAAAAGCAAAAATATTTGTACTCAAAATTCACAAACAAACATAATAAACAGATTCTTGTGGTTACATAAGTCGTATGAGTGAAATGATTTACATTTAAAATGTTAATAGTTGCGCTGAAAAAATTATGAATAAAAAACATACCGGCACCTACTTTGATAATTTACTCAAGCAAGCAGGTTATCAAAAAGAATAGTTATATTTATAATGCATCATTCCAACAACAAATATTGCCTTTTCAACAACAACAAAAGCTATTTTATAGATAGTTACTTTATTAATCCTGCAAGGGGACATTGTTTCACTACAGCAGCATTTATCCATACAAGTAAAGGAATATTAAATATAGAAAGTGCAATATATACAAAGAAATATTTTTTTATCCAGGTCATACTTTTAATATTATGCAGATTATACTGTAAATTAAATCTAAAAAAACTCAACTTTTTCTGTAGATAACAAATCACAAAAAAACATTAAAAGTTATAGAAACAAATTCACAAAAAGAAGAATCTTCAAAAACATTGCTTATTTGTTTTCTTTATTTCTTAAAGAAGAGAAAATAAATGAACTTCTAATAAGGCTTTGAATGTTAAACAATACAACGCTTTGGAAAAACTTTTAACGAACTGTAAATAATTAAGACTAACTTTAAAACCAAATGTCAAACTTTCGGTTTGAACCTGAACGCTCAAACTCCTGAAAGTAGAAAAAGACTAAACACCAAAAAGAAGAAAAACAGCAGACCGTCTGTTTATATTAATACATACATACAACATCCGACTGGTTCGCTTAATGTTAATAAAACGAAATTACAACGAGAATCTATCAAAAACAGCTCAAAGTGACCGCAGATATTATTGTTGTGAACGCTGTTGCATTGTGGGACAGATGATTGCCGCGGCGGCCATTTTCCCGCTGGACGCTGCTTCCCATTGTGGATACGAAGAAGAAAATAGAGACAAGCGAAACGTTTCCTCACGACTTCTACTCACTTTCCCCCCCAAGGTAAGCCACCCTAAATACGTCACGGGGCTCGGTAACAGACTTTAACATTTAAAGTTGTATTTTTCTTCCGTTTACAGACGCGTTTAACTGTAAAAAGTATATTTTTGTCGTGTGTGCGTCGGGGAGAAAACAAACAAACACGGCGGTCGGATCGACGGTGAAACGCGGTCTTTCTCTGCAGCCGTTGGCATGAGGGGGGAGTTCAGTTTCAAATTATGCGCCTGTTCAGCTCGATGCTACGCAGCCGTTAGGGACCGCTCGGCTTTCCTATCGGCCTCTATTAGTTCCTTGAAATGTCTTCTGTGTCGTTCTCTTATTTCCCGATACGCTGGTACTGCGGTTATTTGTAAAATTGAAGTTGTTTGTGCGCTACTCCTGCGCTCTTCTACCCGGGTCTTTATCCCGTTTGCGCATCAAACCGCCGCCATCATCAGAGCTGGGTGGGCGGACCTAGCAACAGTGGAAGGTGGCTGTAAATCCCGCCCACTTTGACGTTTCTCGACTCTGATTGGCTCAAACGTTGTATTTCTTGAGCTACGTGTTGGTCTCCCGGCCAATGGCATCGTCGTTCGTCCTTGAGTGACGTTTGTCGGGCCGAGCGCGATACGGATTGTCCTGTATGTTTACTTCCCAAAAAAAGTTAACTTAATTCAAGTTGCCCGTTTAAAAACTGTATAGCATAACGCTCAAATTGATTATCAAACCAAAAACATTAAACAATGTTCACATATTTGTATTTCTTTCCGAGTATACAGAGTAAAGAAAGTACAATAAATCTAAAGGAGATGGAAAAGAGAACTCTCTGTGACGGAATGTGCATAATAAAACAACGCAGTTCATCCCCCTCTTGTGAATCTTCTCCAGGTGATCTTCAGCAGCAATGGCTCGTACCAAGCAGACCGCCCGTAAGTCCACTGGAGGCAAAGCCCCCCGTAAGCAGCTGGCCACAAAGGCTGCTCGCAAGAGCGCCCCGTCCACTGGCGGCGTCAAGAAGCCCCATCGCTACAGGTGAGACCGTACCTCACAATTGTTGGGAGAAAATCATATAAACCTGTTTCTAGAAAACAAAAATACATAAAAATGACCAAACCCTGAACTGTAAGCTCACTCATCTGTCCTGCTTTGTATAGTTAAAGCTAAATGTGGTTTGTATGGAAACAAATATATTCTACAACCAACTTCTGTTTTCCCACATGATTACAATTTTTCTTGTTATATTTTTAAGGCCCGGTACCGTGGCTCTGCGTGAGATCCGTCGTTATCAGAAGTCCACCGAGCTGCTGATCCGCAAGCTGCCCTTCCAGCGCCTGGTGAGAGAAATCGCCCAGGACTTCAAGACCGATCTGCGTTTCCAGAGCGCCGCCATCGGGGCTCTGCAGGTCAGCACGGCAACCAACTCTCCACGACTCAATGATTCCTTACTTGAATATAATCACGTTCGTCATTGATCGTTTCTACCCCACTGACCACGTGTGCGTTCTGTTTCCCCCTCTGCAGGAGGCCAGTGAGGCCTACCTGGTGGGTCTGTTTGAGGACACCAACTTGTGCGCCATCCACGCCAAGCGCGTCACCATCATGCCCAAAGACATCCAGCTGGCCCGTCGTATCCGCGGCGAGCGCGCTTAAACGCTCCCTCCTCCTGTTTCTCCTTTTCACCTCTTCCTCCCTATCCTTCACCAGTCTGTCTCTCCGTCCCACTGCCTCTTACCTCCCCCCTCCCCCACCCCCACCCTGTGGTAGTAGTGTGTAGAGGAAAACTGATTATATTATGAATAAAGTGTATAGTTGTGTCTTTCTTAGTGCTCTCTGTAGCAGACTCCTAGGGTACTCTCTTTTTGTGCATGTGCCGACTCTTTGGTGACGAGATCTCCTCAAGCACACGTCTCCCGGTTTGCTCCGTCTGATCCGACTCTGTGGGGGAGAGGACGACGTCTGGAGAGGAGAAGGGAAAAAACATGGACCGGAACCATGCAAATGTGGGAGGGACAGCCGGGAGGAGAGGATGGGTATGTGTCTGCTGGGGGACTTTTGTCTCTCTTTTTCTGCAGCAGGGTGCTAGAAGAACTTCCCGAGGTCCTCTCCTCCTGCTCGCCGCCAGCCGCGTCTCAGAAGCGACGGCGTTGGTCTCGTTTCTGGGCGGCGTCTTCGTCTGCGTGAGCGTTGGTTCTGATCACCACAGCATGTTGTACACGATGCATCGGCATCTTTCGAGTTCTGATTCACGATATCGATCATTGCCGTCATGTTTTTCTTTTTCTTTTCCTTCACTTCAAACTATGTGTAGATGATGTGGAGACGGGGGGATGAATCAGATTAAAACACCCCATTTGAACCGATTCCTTTCCTACTGACTAAAAGCTACTGACTTGTTCTGGCACCACAGTTCGATCCTCTTGTAGATGCTCTTTTCCTAACCGACTGAAGAGTTTAACTTCATCTGTTCTTTTTTGTGGGGTTCAAATTGTTTATGTCGAATTATTTAAAGCCTAATCTCGAGAGCTCGGGTATAGTGTCAGATACTTTTGTAGCACTGGCTCATTTTTAAAAATAATTAACCTTTTTCTAACAAAGGTTCATCTAGGTATTTTTTTATGTTCTTCAAAACCAAAAGCTCTCTAAAGTGTGACAATTACTATTATTTTTTTAAACAAACTGATTAAAATGTGAACATGTAATGTAAATCAGTGTCGCATGGCAAATAATACTGGTGTTTTCTGTATACGTCCCCCCCTTTGCTTCTATTGTTTTCCTCCGGAATCAGTCGATCGTCTGTATACCGTTTCTCAGGTCGTCCTGTCACCCTTTTAATTTAATTTTTTTTCTTTTGCTCAATTTGATTTTCTTTTTTGAAATGTTGAGGATGATGTTTCAATTAAACAATGTTTGTAATTTCCAGATTTGTCATATAAGGTGGTAATAAATGGATGTTACACACACTTGTACGAATATCACATTTTTTACCTAATAATAATAAATATAATGTCCTATTATCATGAGACTAACGACTAAGAACCAAGTACAGTCACGTCCCACGGCGCATGGCGATACACACGTTATCGTTCCCGACAATAAGCTCAAGTGCTGTGTAAATTTATGCAAAATTAGCACTAAAACCTAAAAGTATCTCCTGTTTTAGGAGAGAAAGCACCGACAGGAGGATATATTATAATATTTGAGGTTGTAAATAAAATGATATAAACCTACACAACCTTTATCAGATTGAGAAAATAGAAAGGATTGCCTTTCGGTTATCATTATATAATATGACCTATGATCCTGGATCAATAAGTTACTGATTAACACCGCCTTCAAGGCACGTTGACCACTAGATGGCAATAGAGCACGTTTGTGTTGGTGACGTCACCTCCTTCGTGCTCAGGAAGCCATGGATCTTCTTAAACATAAACAAATGATTGTATTTTCCACATCTTCGTTATTATACTGTGATTCATACAATTTAACTAAAAAACTGAGAGGAATTACAGTCTTAACACATTTTGTCTGATGATACAATTCTAGTTAGGATTGACTTCTTTACACAATTTTCTATGTTTTATCTGGAATATTTCTCTCTCTCTCTCTCTCTCTCTCTCTCACACACACACACACACACACACACAGACGTGAGACTCCAGCATAACAATGTATATCCTTTTCTGGCTCGACAGCGTTCCCCTCATCAGTGTTTCATTTCATCGTTCTACTTCCTTGATTAAAAAGGATGAAGCGATGCCCTCCGTCATATTCATTACAATGAAACACACACGCACACACACAAAAACACACACACACACACACACACCCTTGTCATCGTGGCCTTGGCTATACTCATTACAATAAAAACACACAAACAAACATCTAATCAAACACCAGCAGTTAATCCTGTTGTTTTGAATGGACACCACAGGCACCAGTGTTGTGGGCACACACACACACACACACACACACACACACACACACACACACACACAAACACTGTCAATCACTACATCAGGTTGAGGGTCAGCTCTCTCCCCAGTTTCGGGAATCACAGTTCAGTCTTGTGTCGCTTCTGATTGACAGCATTTAGGTTGGACAGGTCCACCATTTCCTCCATATTGTTTAATAATATAACTCAATAGTTCAATAATATAACCCAATAGTTCAATAATATAACCCAATCCCAGCCCGTTGATCAGGTCTTATTTGGGACAGTGTGAGGCGCGTTCTGTTTGAAGCTGGTCGTTTTATTTATACATTTTATTTTACTGCTCGGCACAAAGTCCACGTTGAGGTATTCTGTATGTCCAGCTGGTATAATTCCAAAAGGTGTTTCATAATCTGAGAATGTGTACATGCTGTGAATACGTTGTAAACCGACGACAAGCCAAGCATGTAATAATTCATTCAATCGAATCTCTTCATATTTGTATTTATAAACGTACTTTTCCCCCATTCTACGCAAAAAAATCACTCAAACGGTCAAATAGTTAACCACACCATCATGTATTTGATTCAATTATAAAAAAATACAATTTAAAAGTCAAAGAACCCATTTTTGTTTCAGCACTAGGAGTGCCAGGCTGTTATTGCTCTAAAAAGACTTCCTAATAATGAATTATGATGATTTCATTTGTTTTTTCCATTGAATATTCATTTTGTTGAGCTCTAAATGAGCGAGAGGGGGAGAGAACGGGCCTGTGGTCTCTACATCATGTTATCAGGGCCGTAGGGCTGAACTTTTATATCGTCTATTTTCTTTCTATGTGTACATCGTAGTTTGAGGAGCATCAAGTGTAACCATGACGACGTGAACCAGCAGCAGCATGATGTCCTGAGCGTGTGAGGGACCGTATACATGTTCTCACATGGAAAGAGAGAACGTGCATCATTATGTTGTTCCTAATTGTTTGTCTCTGCGTGTTTGAGTGTGTGTGTGTGTGTGTGTGTCCACAACTGTGTGCGTTCGCCTTCCACAAGGTCTGCGTAGTGGCGCTCCATCTGTGGCACTCAGGGGATTAAAGCCAATCTGTCTGTCTGCCGCTCAAAGTGCTGACCGTCAGACCAGCACCAGATTAACACAGTGCTGGGATTGGTACAGGGGGGGGGGGGAGGTGGATGGATGTTGAGGAGGAGAGAGATGTGTGTGTGTGTGTGTGTGTGTGTTGGGGGAAGGTGGGGGGTCAGCCCCTGATTAGGACACAACTGGCACAGTGTGTGTGTGTGTGTGTCTTTAGGAAGGGGGGGGCTTATATACACAGAGTAGAGAGGGACAGAAGGGGAAGAAGGACAAGGGACAGATGTACAGTAGGCCTCTCCGGGGGGGGGGGGGGTCACCGTTAACACACAGCCCGGTGAGGTGTTGAGGTTCTCATGGCGGAGCGAGACAACAAGGCATACGAGGGAAGTCGGAGCGGCGATCGATGGAGGCACCTTGAGGCCCGTTTGAGAGAGAAACCTGGAGGTGTGAGAGCGACTTCGCCTCCTTTACATTCAGAGCTCAGTTGGGTAATTGGGAATCAGGGGAGGACGTTTTTCAGGCAGTATCTCCTAAAAAAGTATGTAAAGACTTTAAAAAAGAAGGAAAAGAGACCTTGAGAAAGCCCAAACTCTAATTAGTTAAATGGTTCTTATTGTTATTAAAGATCCAACATGTTGTTGTTAAAGTATCTTTGGAACGAACCAGTGTCGTCCAAATGGAAAACATCGTTATGTTTATCGTGACGGGCTGCAGGAATGAAAACCCAAAAGTCAGCATTTTTGCACCTATTGGTTCTTTTGATGGGTTTTTGGTGAGATGCCTGTATTTTATCACAAATAAATACATTTACATTCGTATTGATCTCTGTAACGCAAGCTTAAAAATATATTTTAACAATTTGTTTTTATTAATAATCCCCCAAAACCAACGTAAGAGCCGTGTCCAAAGGCATAAAGCGATAATTAACAGCTAAACTACGTGTTAGCTTACTCTTCATGAATATCAATCTTCTTTATGAGTGTTGAGGCTGGTCTGTGTCTAATGATGTGTAGAGGTGTGTTTAGAATAGTATAGAATGTGTGTGTGTGTGTGTGTGTGTGTGTGTGTGTGTGTGTGTGTGTGTGTGTGTGTGTGTGTGTGTGTGTTTGTGTCCACGTCTACAGTCTTGTTTTTCGTTCACAGACTAAAATTAGTTTTATTTTACATTTCCGCCGATTTGCGTTCACGTAAAAAATCAGTGATGTTTATTTGAGAAAATGATCCGGCTGAACCGAAACACCTCTGAATCATAAACTCGTGTTTACCACGCAGCTTATTTTCGGCAATAATCCAAAAGCCAGTGAAAAAATCCCATCGGTTTTTTGCCGAGGGAACCGGTGCGACGCTAACTTCCCCGTTAGCTTGCAAACAAGGATGAATAAAAACAAGGATGAATGAAAATGGCGACACACCGGCCAATCACCAGCAGCCCCAGCAGGTGGGGTGTCTGGCAGTAGATGGGTTGGGCATGGTGGCGGCGGCCATGTTGGGAGGGGCGAGGGCAGGGGGTTCAGACTAGATGAGATTAATGTTGTGTACTAGCGGTGCACAAAGAGACATGATGAGCGTGGGGGAGGGGGGGGGGGACTCGCTGGGCATCGCTCCCGGAGATTAAGCATGTTTAGTCATGAGCGCAACCTGCTAGTCGCCGAGCAACACAGCCGGGTCCAAACAGACACAGGTGACCCAATGGACCGCAGCCAACCACACCCAACTAAACTAGACTGGACTCAACTAAACTAGACTGGATCCAACTAAACTAGACTGGACTCAACTAAACTAGACTGGACTCAACTAAACTAGACTAGACTCAACTATCCTAGACTGGACTCAACTATACTAGACTGGACTCAACTAAACTAGACTGGACTCAACTATACTAGACTGGACTCAACTAAACTAGACTGGATCCAACTATACTAGACTGGACCCAACTAAACTAGACTGGACTCAACTAAACTAGACTGGACTCAACTAAACTAGACTAGACTCAACTATACAAGACTGGACTCAACTATACTAGACTGGACTCAACTAAACTAGACTGGACTCAACTATACTAGACTGGACTCAACTAAACTAGACTGGACTCAACTAAACTAGACTGGGCTCAACTAAACTAGACTAGACTCAACTATACTAGACTGGAATCAACTAAACTAGACTGGACTCAACTAAACTAGACTAGACTCAACTATACTAGACTGGACTCAACTAAACTAGACTGGACTCAACTAAACTAGACTGGACTCAACTATACTAGACTGGACTCAACTAAACTAGACTGGACTCAACTAAACTAGACTAGACTCAACTATACTAGACTGGACTCAACTATACTAGACTGGACTCAACTAAACTAGACTGGACTCAACTATACTAGACTGGACTCAACTAAACTTGACTAGACTAGAGTGGACTGGACTGGAATAGACTGGAATGGACTAGACTAGACTCAACAACTCCACTAACTAGACTTGACTGGACTAGAATAGGCTAGACTCGAAACCCCCAATCAATAACTCCACTCAACTAAAATATAGACTAGACTAGCATAGACTAGACTGGAATAGACTAGACTCAACAACGGTATCTATCTCAGTATCATGCTCTATATCCCATTGATCTTGTGTAAGCTGCATTTGGACTGGGCCAGATGTACTGGGCCAGATGTACTGGACCAAGGCCATGAAACTGAAAAACAAGTTGATTCATAAAAATATTAATAAATAAAAACATTTCTCGGTGAAAGAAAGTCCCAAAAGTCAGAATACAAGAAGTCAGAATAAATACAGTAACTGTTGAAAGAATTGAATAAATATCCTGCAATACGAGTCGAAAAAGAACACATTTCACATGAATTCATACTCAATTTGTTTTTGTATTGATTGTTTTTGTATTTATTATGGAAAAGAACATTGAAATGTGCATTCATATCATTGTATATATATATATAAATATAAATAAAGTGTCAATATATTTAGACCATCAGCCATATGGCCTCTGTGTTTCACCGTTATGTAAATCCATAAGATAAGATTTGTAAATGATGCGAGACGTGTAACACACTTTGGCGTTGACGCCTGTGGTGTTGCTACGCATCCATATATTAAAGTGCTTTTCTACAACAACAGATACAGACACGCGTGTGTATCATCGAATCACACACAATTAATACGCATGTGAGTGTGAGGCTGCCGGGTTGTGCGTTTTGTTGTTGGCACTACGCACACAAACAAGATGGAACAAACATGTTGACTTGTTGTTTCCAGAAGTGTGTGCTGGTATGTGCGTGTGTGTGTGTCTGTGTGTGTGTGTGTGTCTGACTAATATTTTGCAACTTAATGGAGGCACCCCGTGACCTCCCTACCCCATCAGCTTGTGATTGGTCGAGGGCTCCAGCATCGGGGATTAGACTTTACGTCCCCTGTTCTTCCCCCCTCTCTCTCTCTCTCTCTCTCCCTTCCCCTCTCTCTCCACATCACATGATCCGTTACATCACGGGATTGAGGTCAGAGCTGGATTAGGGCGAGCGAGAGAGGCAACGCCGGAATTACTGAAAGTGAGGGAGTGGATGCGAGAGGAGGAGGAGGAGGAAGAGGGGAGGGTCGTGGGTTCAGATGGCCCATATGAAGAGAGGAAGAGAAGAAAAGAGGGATGGGAGGGTGTGGGGGGGGGGGGGTGAAGATGTGCAGGGGGTTTACACTAAAAGGGGGATTGAACAATGCAAAGTTCTTGAAGTGAGACGTAAAGTGGAGAATAAAACATCCATAAAATCATTCTGCAGAAGATGAACTTGGGCATTAAAGTGGTGGAGTGATGGGGTCAGAGGTCAGGAGCTCAGCAGGAACTCACTGCAGTCCTTCCTCTTCCTGTTATTATAGCACGGAGGCTTTATTATGCCACGCGGAATAAACATGAAGTCACGATAACGTATATATGCATATACTATATACAATTTGAATGAAGCGTGGACTGGTTCTCATTCTCCACACATGTTGTGCTGTTGTTCAGAAGAAATGTGACTTTTAATGCACATTCATGTTTTTTCACTGGGTTTAAGTTAGAAAACCGACAAACCTTCCCCTTTATTCATATATTTTTCAACTCTTCCTTCAGTCGCAACGCTATTTTGTAATGTAGCGCAGAAAGACAACGTCAGAATAAAGAGAATACGCAATGAATTTGTTAAAATGGCAGCGAGTTGTTCCTAAAAGTATGAAAAGTCTCACCCTCACATCTCCACGGCTTGTGACCTGATTTAAAGAGTTTCAATTTGTGCTTTTTTGAGGTAAACCATCCAGTAATTAATCGATAATCGACAATTACAGTCTTATAAACCCCTTCAGAATTATTATATATATATCTCTTTTCTATCGCGTCTCTATCTCGAAACTTCTTCATTCCCCTCACCTCCCACAGCTCTCTGCCTCCTCTCCTTCAGATGGGATCGTGTGATCAATTTATTTAATAGAAATCTGATAACAAATAGAGTTCAACCTATTTTTCAGTATTCTTGTGCAACGTGTGGCAGTACCACGAAATCGTGTCCTGTTGAACAGTCGGGATGCTACACTGACCCGGTTCTGATTGACCCGGTTCTGATTGACCCGGTATTGGCAGAGACGGCAAATTAAACCGCTTCACTCTGGGGCCCGAGATCCGAACGAGGAAGCGCGCCTCTCGTTGGCGGAGAAGATCTTTGCCGTTTTTTGTTATTGTTTATCGGGACGAAGAGGAACTTACAATCTCATCCCCCTGTAAACGCTGATGTTCGGTGGACTTCATCTGCGCCAGGCTCCTTCTATTTCTATTTACAAGAGGTCAGAGTTTAATTAATGATACTTTATGTCCCATGATGCACTGGGCCTGCGAGAGCATCTGTCACCGGGTAGGGGGGGGGGGGGGACATTGGAGCCAATTTGTCATCCGAAGAGGGAGAGAAGGCTTTAATCCTGCCGATGAAAAGAGAACTGTCCAGAGAACGATGGACATGCGAGTGGAGAGAGAAGCGAGGATGACGGGGACGGAGAAGAAGAAGAAGAAGAGGAGGAAGAGGAGGGCGAGAAGGAGGAAGAGGGACACGGTAATCCCGTCTAATTCACTTAGCGTTGCGCTGAGGGAGCAGGACGCTAAGAGGATTCGGGACATTCTCTAAATTAGATCAGCAAGAATAACAAACTGCGAGGAGAGAGATGGAGTGGAGGAGGGGGGGGGGGGGGGCAAGGGGGCAAGTGGGCACGAAGGAATGGTGCCGGTGAGGGAAGGTGGCGTGAAAGGAGGCACAGGAGGAGAATAAAATTGTGTGAAAAAATACAAATGAATCAGTTTGACAGGGCGAAGTCCACACCGCCCGCTCTTCCTTCAGCACCTGATGTCACATCGGTGCCCTTGAGCAAGGCATTCGCCCCCCCCCCCCCCCCCCCCCCCGCCCAGAGCATGCTCAAAGGTGACGAGTGCAGCTCCTCGATGCTCGTATCGCCTTCACGTTTTTATTATCCCAACACCAAACTGCCCCCATAATCCGGACGGCGGTTTTAGCAACGTAGGCCCATCATTAATCTGGGGTATGAAAGTCTGACTTTTACTATTCGTGACGTTAACTAGGCGTTAAAATGTAATCTGCCCTAAAGCCCTCGAGCAGAAGTGAACGCTGAGGTTGTCAGTGGCCGGTTGATCCATTCATTCTGTAATACTGATCCTGTTACACTACGAGCTGCAGATCTCTCTCACCTACTTACTCTGCGGCGCCGTGTGATTTAGCCGCTTTACGGCACCGACAATCTTATTTAATCACATCTTTTATTTATATGATCAGTTTGCACGTCCTTTGGAAAAAGCCCCGGAGGTATCAGGACACGTTTAAATGGCTTTTACTATGTTTAGTGTTGAGACAACGTTAAAGTAAGTAAGTATAAGGTTTATTTATTTTGCATTTATCACAGATAAACTGTCACAAAGTGCACTACAGGAGTCAATCAAAACTATTTGGTAATAACAGGAGCCAAAACAGGTCAACAGTTAAGAGAGCAAAATACAATACACTGTAAAAGATGGTGCAGTAAAAAAAAACACACGCAATAAAACCAATTATTTTATTGTGGAATGATTGATATAGCCATTATTATTATTATTATTATTATATATGTATAATGATATCACAAACTGGATATTATTTCTGGATATTCTGTGTCAATTGTTCCAAATATTTCTTGAAGTTAAGTTTCCCCACCCTCACTTTTTGTATTTTTTGGAAAGTTTGGGTATTTTCGGAAAGTTTGGACTCTCCCATGAGAATATTCAATAGTTTTTCTGTATATTTGATGAGCTGCACATAATTCATTTTTGTTTAAATATTTGATAACGTTGTCGGACTCACTATGGACAGTTATTATCAAAATCCACGCAGCAGAACAAGAGGTGTCGTCTTTTATATCCCACAATGCAAATCCACAGTTCTTGTTCTCGTGTTCAGGCGTGCTACGCTAGTTTAGCGGCTAACGTAACCTCGAGTCTCGAACTGAAATGAGCAACTGGCCTCGGATGTCCGGTTCAACACCACACCTCCAAAATCTGAGAACTTCAGCCCCAACCAACACTGACTCAAGTGACATCACACGAGGCAATTTATAATGTATATGGACTATAAATGAACTTGATGCACACTGGAAATAAAAACGGGCGCTTTCTTCTGATTCTCTTTTCGACCTCCCGGCACGGTTTGCGTTGTCACCCCCATGACGAGGGTGTGAAGAAGATGAGATGGAACTTTATTAACACCGAAGGATATTCCACAGATTGAGCAAAGATGACAACAGAAGAATAAGAAAATACAATGGATCAAGAACATAAACCACATCTGCAAAATGAAGTGGGGGAAACCTCTGCACTTTGGGTATTTATCTTTTTTAGTATTTACTTTATGTTTCTGGTATCCTTAACAAATAGCATTCTGCAAGAAAAAACACACCTTTCTTTTTCTCAAAAAAGTGAATTTTTTCAGTTTGGAGGTTTTGCTCTTTGGCCATCGATATTAACAATAGAATAAAACAATACTAAGTGTATCAAAGCTAACACAAGTGTTGGATAGAACAGTCGTTATAAGTTTAGTGAAACAAATAAACTGAAACAAATGAATCTTTGTCTTCTCTTGTCTGTAGGCGTGTTTGATCGAGTCAGTATTCATGTGCTTTGATGATTGTGAATGTATCCGTACGTGTGTGTGTTTGTGTGTGTGTCTTTGTGTGTGTGTGTGTGTGTGTGTTTGGACGTGTGGTTGGCGCGTGCATACATGACGGCGTTGGGATTAGGAATCGATTAAGAAGCAACTGGACTGCAGGCAGGAGGGAGGAAGGGGAGGAAGGGCAGGAAGAGGAGGAGGGGGAGGAGGGGGAGGAGGGGGAGGAAGAGGAGTCCGGTCACAGCAGCCTGTGGCATGATTACTGTGTGCCTCAGCAGGCTGGCCACCAGCTTGTTTGTTGGGGATTAGAGAAGAAAGAAATGAATCATATTCTAAGTCCTGAGTGTCTCTGTGTCTGCGTCTCTGCTTCAGAGTCCATATGCTGACGGGATTACAGGAGCACCCTGTCTGCAGAGCACAGTCCAAATGTCCATCCATCTATATATATCCATCTATCTATCTATCCATCTATCCATCCATCTATCTATCTATCTATCTATCCATCTATCTATCTATCTATCCATCCATCTATCTATCTATCTATCTATCTATCCATCTATCTATCTATCTATCTATCTATCCATCTATCTATCTATCTATCCATCTATCTATCCATCCATCTATCTATCCATCCATCTATTCAATTCAATTCAATTCAGTTTATTTGTATAGCCCAATTTCACAAATTACAAATTTGTCTCGGAGTGCTTTACAATCTGTACACATAGACATCCCTGCCCCAAAACCTCACATCGGACCAGGAAAAACTCCCAAATAACCCTTCAGGGGGGAAAAAAAGGGAAGAAACCTGGAGGAGAGCAACAGAGGAGGATCCCTCTCCAGGATGGACAGATGCAATAGATGTAATGTGTACAGAAGGACAGATTTAGAGTTAAAATACATTCAATGAATATGACAGAGTGTATGAATAGTTCATAGTAGGCATATTCCACGATGGAGACCTCCACGATCCATCAGGCAGATGGCGGTGGGGAGGAGGAGTGGGCGGAGTCTCAACAGGACAGTGGCGTAGTCATGAGCAGGAATTCCACGACCCAGACGATCCATCAGGCAGATAGGATCTATGCCGTCTCATAGGGTCCGATGACCCCATGAGACGTAAAGTCAAAAGGACATCTATCTATCTATCCATCCATCTATCTATCCATACATCTATCTCAATCCATCTATCTATCCATCTATCTATCTATCTATCCATGTATCTATCCATCCATCTATCTATCTTTCCATCTATCTATCTATCCATCCATCTATCTATCTATCTATCCATCCATCTATCTATCTATCTATCTATCCATCCATCTATCTATCCATCCATCCATCCATCTATCTATCTATCCATCCATCTATCTATCATCCATCTATCTATCTATCCATCTATCTATCTATCTATCCATGTATCTATCCATCCATCTATCTATCTTTCCATCTATCTATCTATCCATCCATCTATCTATCTATCCATCTATCTATCTATCTATCCATCTATCTATCTATCCATCGATCTATCTATCTATCTATCCATCCATCCATCTATCTATCTATCCATCCATCTATCTATCCATCCATCTATCTATCTATCCATCTATCTATCCATCCATCTATCTATCCATCCATCTATCTATCCATCCATCTATCTATCTATCCATCTATCTATCCATCCATCTATCTATCTATCTGGACGTCCCTCTCGTACCCCCGAAGAGAGGATGTGTGTGCGGCCTTGGTTCGGGGTAAACCGTCAAATGCAGCGACTCAAAGAACCCAAAGACCGCAGAGTTTTTAATGAAGTCGTTTTAATGTCTCAGAAACATCATCTAGCACGTTAGAGACACAGGAGACAAGTGAAATATACAAAATAATTCATGTCAGAAAAATAAACAGATAAAAACAAAAGTACAGCAAATGATTAAGAAGCATGAACAGCATTGTATCCTGCTACTGCTACTTGTGTTGGATAAACCCCTGAGTTTGAAAAAAAAGAAGAAGAAAAATATAAACAGAAAAAATAAAAAGTTGGCAATTTTCTAGAAATTAAGGAGAAAAAGAGAGATTCTGTTGGAACTCGCAAAGCTGATGACATGATTGTATTTTCACGTTTTAATATTTACAAAAAAAAGTATATTAGCAACGTCCATGTCGGCTGAAGACATAATATTAATGATGATAGAAATAATACTGATAATAATATCAACTTCAAAACAAATTACCACAATCTTTACTTCAACAAATTCACAATTAGAATTTTTTTTTTTTTCCAAAAGGAACATTATATTTGTCTAATACAAAAAAAAAATCAAAATCAAACGATACATCAAACACATACAGCGGTACCCATCACATCTTTTACAGGTTGGAGTCGAGAGAGGCACCAAAAGCTCTGTGCAAAGGAAAGTCCCTCCCTCTCTCTCTCTCTCTCTCTCTCTCTCTCTCTCTCTGGTGCTTCTCTCCCATCGAGCAACTGATAAGCAACACGTAGTTTTATAACAAAGTCATTTAGATTCAAGGACTGCTTCAACAATCCGCTCATGCAAACACTGTGGGATGGAGCGCGTGTGTGTGTGTGTGTGTGTGGGGGGGAGGGCGGGGGGGGCTGCCACAATGCGACCATTGTTGCACAAATTGTCCGGAAGTGATCCTATTAAAACGATACGATGCACGAGCCGCTCTTTGCTTTTTTAAATTTCATTTGAATGATTTTTAACCAAATGCTTCGAAGGCAACAGGTTCGTACTGCAGTCACTCCTGAGTCCGACTCACGCTGCAGCACGCACGGGCTGCAGAGGGGTCAGGGGTCAGGGGTCAGCATCACACACAACAAGGCTTACCTGGGAATCATCAGCTTCTGGTTTGGGCTCAAAAGCTTCTTCTTTCTTTTTTTTTACTTCATTTTTTTTTGAAAGTCAGCTCGCTAATGAAAAAGCAGCTCCAACAAACAAAATATATGGTTATATATATCACAGAAAGTATAAGACGGAATCTAGGAAAGGAGGAAATAAACACGAGCTCGCGCGCAGCAGTCGGTTCGTTCTGCATGTTCCGTGAAGGTGGAGAGGTCACGGAGCTAAAGAGGCACCACGTGACACCACCGTGCTACTGAATTAAAGCGGTTGTTGTTATAGTTGAGCGTGCAGATGTTGCGCGCGCAGCCGGCTCGAGGCTGATGCTCAATTTCGTTAGAATCACATTTTTTACTTCACAGCTGATATGATTAATTGATTTCTGTGTCCCATAATGTCTTCTTCTTCTACACAAACATGTCATTTGAGGTTATTTTGCCCTCCTCTGATTTCTCCCCCCTCCCCCACCTCCTCCTTCTTGCTATTTACAAGACTTGGAACTTCCAGGAGTTCTGGTCTTTGTAGTCCAGACAGTCAGTGGCGTTGAAATTGAGCTTCCAGGCAGCTTGGTCCTTGTAGTCCAGACAGTCGACGGCTCCGAAGCCCAGCGAGGCGGCCGTGTAGCCCTGCGCGGACAGCGAGGCCGGGGACTGGCTGAGGGGCCCCCCCATCGAGGAGGCCGTGATGGGGCTCAGGGCGCCCCCGGTGCCCGACAGCTGCGGGTGCATCGGGGACAGGTAGGAGCTGCAGTCCAGGCCCGTGAAGTAGGAAGAGGAGCCGCCGTAGCTCTGGCTGTACGCCGGGGCCTGGGTGTAGGTCATCGGGTAGGCGGAGGCGCGCTGCATGCAGGGGGTGCCGGAGGCGGACAGCGGGTCCGGCAGCGGGGAGATGGAGGCCGGGCTCCAGATGGACACCGTGGCACTGACGGAGCTCGGGGTGATGGAGGTGCCTGGAGGAGGCGGCTGCGGGCTGTAGCCGCCGTTGGAGACGTTGGCGTTGGCCTCGGAGTTGTTGTCTCGCGCGGGGGAAGCCTTCTTCTTAGGGGGCCGGGGTTTGGACTGGCCCGTGCTCTGCTGCTGCTGCTGGCGGCACTTGGCCCGGCGGTTCTTGAACCAGACCTGGAGGACGGAAGTTATATAATCATCATTTAGGATCAAACCCATAAGAAAAGTCCGCAAAAAACATTTTTTTATATTTAAAATTAATCTCGACTGGTGAATTAAAGCCTGTAATAGAAAAGGAAGAGGTGTGATCGTAGAGGTGTTCAGTGTTACCTGGACTCGGGACTCCGGCAGGTTGATCTTCAGGGCCACCTCCTCCCTCATGAAGATGTCCGGGTAGCGCGTTTTGGCAAACAGAGCCTCGAGGATGTCCAGCTGTGCGCGCGTGAAGGTGGTGCGCTCCCGACGCTGTTTGCGCGGAGTGTCTAACAAGAGAAGAAGAAAGAAGAAGAAGAAGAAGAAGAAGAAGAAGAAGAAGAAAGTCATTATTATTATGATTTTGCTTGCGACATGTGTTAAAAAAATTAAAATCTATGTTGGTTCCAACTGTCATGTAAACAAAACCTCTCGATTGAACAGATAAATAAATAGCATTTTATTCTAAATCATGCTATTAAAATCCATTTATACTTAAAGTGGGCTATTTAACCCTCCTGTCGCCTTCGGGTCAATTTGACCCGATTCAATGTTTAATGTCGGTGTTCTTTCGGGAGTCAACAAACAAACATAAAGTACCTCACACTTAAACTTGGAAAACAATATTAATTCTAATAATTTTCTGGAGATTTTAATAGCTGGGGTCATATTGACCTCAAGGGTAAAATATGTTAGTAAATATAAAGGTAACAGGAGGGTGAAACATTGAATCGGGTCAAATTGACCCGAAGGCAACACAAGGGTTAAGATGTTAACAACATATAATCCAAATGGTTTCCCTATTTTATGAAGCAACAATTTGATTTATTTCTCTTGAATTCACAAATAATAATTACAAAAAGTATGAACTTTTTATATGGCCTAGATATTATTTTACTATTGCAAAATACCGATTAATGTTAATAATAATGTCGCTAAATTGCATCGGACCACATTGGCCTCTCGTGACATCAATTAAAATGTTATAAAACATGTTTTTATGGTTTACTACTGAGGCTTCGTCATAACCAAGGCTTTTTATAATCGAAATATACAAAAAGAAGAAACGAAAGTCCTTCTAAAGTTTATATTCTGACTGACAGGCCCATGAAGGCCTCTTTGTGCCACTGCGCATCGATTCATTCAAACTCTCCTCTCCAGGATGACAGATGCTCATCGGGCCCCCAAACAATATAACAAGTATTCACGTAATGGCACACAATACTATACAATGAGCATCCTTTTGAATATATAGGTTACATGATATCAGAGTAACAGATGTGATCATATGTGGGTGTTCAGTCTGTGAGAACAGGCTGCGTGTCCATCCACACACGTTTCTTTTTGTTTTTTGACTCTATAATCCGCAGAATGTATAGGTCAAGTAAACACATGTTGTGAAGGCTGAATCAGAAATATATTCATATTCATAAAGATTAACCTGGCAGATACATGTTGGAATAATGACGAATAAATAGTCTTTTATCGTACTCACCATATTAGGTAAACGACATTTTCTGTAACTCTATTTCAAAATAAAGTTCTTTTTTTATTTAAATTGAAATTACAAGATTCAACGACAGATTTAAATGATTTCAAGTTTAAATAAAAACATTACTTACTGGGGTATCCCACGGCGGAGTGGAGCAGATCCATGCCCGGGCCGGACAGCGTTAACCCGTTCACGGCGTAATGCGGTTGCTTAATATACGACATCATGCCTGCTGCTGGCTTTAAAACACTCCCTCACTCCCTCACTCTCTCTCTCCTTCTCTCAGACCGGGGGCTGGGTCTCCGAGCTAGTCTCCAGGGTGTCTCTCTCTCTCTCTCTCTCTCTCTCCTCCCTCTCTGTTTTTTCTTCTTCTTTGGGTTGTTTGTCACCAAGTTGTTGTTTTGTGTTTCCTTGCTGGCCTTTTCCTTCCCTTGTTCTCTGACGTAGTGCCGTTGAACCAGGCACTTGCGCCTGTTACACCTGTTTCAACCCGATGCGTAAAGAAACCCGGATGTGTATTTGATACCTTCTCTTATCCAGATCACAACCAAAGTTACAACTCAAATTAACCCCAACAATATAAATGCTGGCAACACTTTAAAACAGGATAAAGACTAATAGACTAATTAATTAAAAGCCCCGCCGCGTGCCGTGGTGCCGTTTCTTCATCCAAGTCGTGCGTAATTGCCGTGCGCACGGATGTCGCCAAGTGGCAGATACCAAGAAAAAACAAAGAAAGAGAGCAGAAGTTCCACAACAGCCCGGAGTGGTGGGTTTCTGCAGAGTGGATACTACGGGGCCCCTCTGCGGTACCTGGTCCCCGAGGCGAGGATCTGGATCTGGATCTGGATCTGGCTCTGCTCAGTGGACAAGTGAGGCGAGCAGGAAGAGGCTGGCTAATTACAAGTAACTTCTTACCCAAGTAGACACCCAGAGCCCTCCCCTCTCTCTCTCTCTCTCTCTCTCTAGGGCGCGCTCACGCAAATGCGCACCCACACACCCACCCACCCACACACACACACACACACACACACACACACACACACACACACACACACACACACACACACACACACACATTCTGTCTTTGTGTATTCGTGTTGGGCATGTAAAAATTTAATTTATTTGATATGTCTCTTATATTCCAAATTGTTGAAATGCAACTTGTAACTGAAACCTGTTGATAGCCTCCAAATATTAATGAGTATGTTTAGGATGTATTTGATAAACGCTATACATAATTACATTTTAAAAGAAGAAGGAAATGAAGAGAGAAGTGTGTGTTCTGCTTCATATATAAAGCACGTTGCAAGTTTGGTTTATACACCTCATATAATAATCATGGTGAAACTAAAAACACATATTTTCCAACTATACTTAATAAAAACAACTTATAGGACGTCAGTGGCTCTTGAATGGCACGTATGGTACTCATGGTATTACTTGTGGTCATGGTATTATTTATGATATTACTTATGATATTACTCATGGTATTAATTATATGATATTGTTTCTGGAATACACGTTACTTTCTTGATTCTTGTTGTTCTGAGTTTGTACTCGTGGTTAAATGCACTTATGAGCGTCTTTGGGTACTTTGGAAAGCGCTATAGAAATCTGAATTATTATTATTCTAATTATAAGTCACAGCGGCTGAATGACATGTAATGTCAAAGAACCCTAAATTAAAGAAAAATAAAATAAAATAAATATATTTTCAATCTTTTTCGACTCAATTCCAGATGGAGGTTTTATTGTTACAAACCATCTCCTAAATTGGCCTCCCGTATAATAATAATTGGTCGACCTGTGTGGGGGGGGGGGGGGGGGGGGGGGGTACAGGCCGGATTAGGAAGCAGCACAAAGACCACGTTGTTCTGCTCCTTTAAATCCCTCCTGATCCCCAACATGCTCCCTGCGGCACATTCATCCGCTATAATAATAATAATAATAATAATAATAATAATAATAATGTCATACATCATTTGTAAAAAAAAAAAAGAGTACATTTATGTGTCGGAAGATATTATAGTATATACATGTTGGATGATAGACATTTGATATGAAGCGTCGGCATTTGTTTTATGGAGAGCCTTCAAAATGTTTAGTATTTTTTATAAAACGTTAAAACAGGTGCATTTTGCATAATTTAATTATTTACTGACGTCATTAGAGAGGACACAGTGTACACTTTATTATAAGGATTTGACCTATAAGTATGTGTTAGTCGTATCCATATTTATGTACATTTAGTTTTTATCGTTCTATTATTATTATTATTATTATTATTATTATTGTTTGTTTGGCACACATACACTCCCGAGTGGAGTCCCCCCCCCCCCGCCCCCTCTCTCTCTCCCTCCATCCTCCGCTGCTATAGACGATGTCACAGTGTCCAAAGCCGATTCTCTGCGCTTGTTAATTGAATCGGATTTCTTATAGTTTAAAATCCACACACAGACACACGCACGCACGCACGCACGCACACACACACACACACACACACACACACACACACACACACACACACACACACACACACACACACACACACACACACACACACACACACACACACACACACACACACACACACACACACAGACCCATAGCTGCAGCCCAAACTGTATAAGGGGTTTATCTGCTCTAAAGCCAAAGCGGAGATATAAAGACACACACGGCCAGAGAAGCTTCACCGGCGCGTTTCAACGAGTCTGAAACTCCAATAAAATGTGTCTTCACCTGCTGAGGTGAGTGTGTGTGTGTGTGTGTGTGTGTGTGTGTGAGAGTGTGTGTAGCTGTATAGAGGCCTGTATGTGCGTGTGTGTGACGTTTGGATACCTCCCGTTTCCATTGGACGCCTTGCGGACACCCAGGTACGCGTTGTTTGTGTTGTTGTGTTGTTGTGTTGTTGTGTTGTGTTTGTCGTGAACTCGATAGCCAACTGTGGGGAGTCTGACGACAAGAATGTCTTGAGACCTCCAACTGAGATGGGGGGGGGGGGGGGGGGGAGAGAGAGAGAGACACACACACAACAACGCGCGGATAGCAATGAGTTCTCAGATATGCCTTTGGAGCGCGCGACACTGCGCGCAGCACATGCACGCGCACAATTCGTGCACCTGCGTCGGTCAGACTTTTTGAGAAATGTTTGACTGCATTGTTAATTTCATTCACTTTATACTTTGTTATGAGTTCTATGAGTTTGTTATTTTTCAAGTCACTCAATATTTATAGGACGAAAAAAAAATGTATTTGCCCAAAATATTGACAACAACAAACAGGAAAATCATTTGTGTTACATTTAGATAAATACAAAAGACCTGCATCTCTGGCTCTCAGATGTCTCCAAAAAATATTCATACATTGTAACATATATTTTTCAAGATATGGATGATGCTTTTCAGTAACTTCTAAATCCCTTATAATAAACAGTGATTATTAATAAATGTAATAGTTTAAATATCACTTTATGTCAAACTCGAAATTCTCTTAGTGACGCTTTAATAACTTCCCAGTGGAATAAACCCAACAGTCACAATATATTTCATAAAAGATGAGTTCATTAGTTTTTTCAATCTTTTATTTTTATTGAATGTTCACAAATGTTACATCTCCTTTATTTTATTATTTTCACAAGACACACATTTATATAATGGACAAATAACTGTATTGGTTTTCTTTTTTTAAATGAATTTTTGGTTTGTTTAGTTAAAAAAGTTTAATCTTGTGTGTGTTAAAAAAAAAAAAACATAATTATATAAGCATAGTCTATAAGTCCTTTATATTAATATATGAATGCAGGTTTTGTTTGTGCTCTGCTGGACGCACTAGGACCCGGAGCACACACACATTAAGGACAACCACCACATAAGAGGCTTAGTCCATCTAATCTATACTCCCACACACACACACACACACACACACACACATGCAGGCATTTCATAAATATCCCATTTTGAAACACACACAGGCGTCCCAGAGGCAAACACAGATATTGTATTTTCATTTATTTTTAATTTTCTCCTTTTCTTCCCCCGGCTGACCTGAACTTCTTTCATCTCACGTTTATTTATTTTATTGCAGAACATGACGCGTTCATATCTCCATCATCACATTTCATGACAGCAAAACATGTGTCACACGTCCTTCAAAGAGGCCGAGGGTGAACTGGCTCACCCCGGAGGAGAGCAGTGAGGAAAGGAAACACCTGCATGAAAGTGCATGTTTGCCTCTCTGCATGTTTCATCAGCTTCTTTTAAAAAAACTTTTGAATCAGCTGCTCAGCCAGATCAATAAAATGGAAAGAAAAAACCAATCACCATTTCTGATGAAGCCCTCTGGTCCTTTGTCATTAATAATCTATACGTCTTTATATTTAGTTTCACGGGATACTGAGAGTAATGAAAGAAGAATTATTTCCCAGAATCCTCCTTGGTAAAACCATCATTTGTTCTGGAATTTTTCATTCCAATCGGCTCTGTGTGTGTGTGTGTGTGTGACGTTGAAGAAGGGAACATGAAAAGAGGGAAAAGCTCCTCATCATTCGTGTCTCCATCATTGAATTGTTATGACACGACATAACCCCAACCACCGTCACGTCCCAAAAGACCCCACACACACACACACACACACACACAATCACACACACACATTATATAAACACTTTTTCAGCTGTTAAGTATCTCTGACATAATGTTATTCGATACACAAATACACACACTGTATTTTGGTCTGTGTGTGCACACCGTGTGCTTACAGTGTGTGGCTTTCACACACACAGACACGCACAGAGTTCAGCCGATTTATCATAATATGCTTTATCTGAAAAGTAAGTATCTTACCTCGGGATAAAGGGAGGAAAGAGGGGTTTGTGGCCAGAGTGACGGCGGACGGGTGGACGGAGAGAACGAGCGCCGCAGCTCGGGGACCGGAGACCCTCGGGGGGGGCCGGAGCCAGGCTATCGGTCAGGTAACGGGACCGTTAAGGGGGCGGCAAGGAGAGGGCCACAGTGACGTGTGTGTGTGTGTAGGCGCTCACTGTGAGGCCTGTTTAAGTTTTTACTGGAAGAAAACTGTGAGGAAAGTTGAGTTTTGTGATGGAAGGAAGAGAGGAGATGAAGAAAAAGAAGTGGAAGAGAGAGAGAGAGGCAGATGGTAAAGGGGGGTGGGGGGAGGGGAGGGGCATTGGGGCAGACATATAATCTGAGTTTTCCAAAAGGTCTTTGTGTTTTTAGATCCAATTCGTCATTATTGTACAGCAGAGGTTTGTTGATATCTTTGTGATGCTCATATAGCAACACCATGTGTGTGTGTGTATTGAGGTCAGAGTCATTAACCCTTGTGTCGCCTTCGGGTCAATTTGACCCGATTCAATGTTTAATGTCGGTGTTCTTTCGGGAGTCAACAAACAAACATAAAGTACCTCACACTTAAACTTGGAAAACAATATTAATTCTAATAATTTTCTGGAGATTTTAATAGCTGGGGTCATATTGACCTCAAGGGTAAAATATGTTAGTAAATATAAAGGTAACAGGAGGGTTAAACATTGAATCGGGTCAAATTGACCCGAAGGCAACACAAGGGTTAAAGTGATGTGGCGATTACTGGGTCTGGCCATGTGTCTGTGTGCACTCAGCGCTCCTCTTCGGTCTCACGGCGGCACAAAGAGACGAAGGTCCCGCCGCACGGCGTGCAGGTTAAACGGGCTGCATGCCATTAAGTGTGTGTACGTGTGTGTGTGTCCATTTAGTGGAGGCCTTGGGTTGTCTGCATGTCAGCAGAGGGCGAGGTCAAAGATAAACTCAGGCTCGAGTCGCTTATGAAGAACTACACATAAGTGTACCAGTATACATTCTATATGAAGCAGACAAGTAAATACAGTATATATATATATACTTAAATATATTTCAATCAGGAGAGATGGGTATTTAGAGTTGAACAATCATTTATTACAATAGTGCAAAGTCTTTTTTGGCGATTGGACTCCATCCTGAAGTAGGATAAACCAGGGGTAGAGATGCTGATATCTGCGCAGGCAGAATCCCCCCATGGAGTCCAGACACTGGTGATGGTGTCGAAGCCGCGTTGCCACAACTCCAACTGGAGGAGCCTGGGGTGGCGGAGGGTCGAAATGACGCGAGCTGAAACGACAACTGACAGCAGCAGAGAACACAACTTTAAAGTGTTACCAACGACTGTGATAGGCTTATCCAACTGGGCTGGCTCTAAATGGTTGGTTCATTCATCGGGCCCGCCCCCAATCAGCTAATGGAGTAATCGCTGCAAGACATGTGAATGAACCAGCTGTACCCAATGTCTTCCTGTCTGAATTTTCGCTAAGCTACATTTCAATCAGGAGAGACGGGTATTTAGAGTTGAACAATCATTTATTACAATAGAATATTGCAATAGTGCAAAGTCTTTTTTGGCGATTGGACTCCATCCTGAAGTAGGATAAACCAGGGGTAGAGATGCTGATATCTGCGCAGGCAGAATCCCCCCAAAGAGAATTATTTTATCTGTATAAAATAAATTCAACCTTACCTACAGCCGCAGAAGTTTCCTAGGCACCCCTAGAACCATTTCATGAAACCACTAGTTATGGTTCGAAGGGATTAATGCTAGCCGTAATAGTAAACATCACAGAGTTCAGAAGGTCTAGCTAAAAGCAAGAGAGGAAGGCCCCGAAGGACTGCAGACAAGGATACGGGGGTCTCTATCGACTGCAGAAGCTAATAGTGCCGATCTAGATATACAGCACTAAGACAGCAGGATCCGACCGAATCCCGAAAATGATAGCGGGGTCGGAAATGACGCAGAAAGGCAGATTAGGGGTGAAGACGCACCGCAGACAAGAACAGGAGGGGGTCGAGTAGACCGCAGAACTGGACAGTGTGGAAAGGAACTAGCACTTCAAAGGAGAAGGGGATTTTAAGATCCCCGAATGGATAGCGGGGGTCACGACGTGCTTGGTCGCTCCCAAGGAACGGATAGGTTGGGTCAAGTTAGACCGCAGACAAGAATAGATTGGGGTCATGGGTAGACCGCAGACAAGGACAGGTTGGGGTCCTGTGTAGACCGCAGAACAGGATAGTAGGGGTCACGTTCAAGACCGCAGGACAGTTCGAGTCGGATTTGTATCGGTTGGTCGCTTCTCGTTAGACCCCTGTCGGACTCTGGCGTTCCCACGCATCCGGGGAAGTACGTCCGGGAAAAAGACTGTGTCCTCGTTGGACGGGTTCGTCGCAGACCCAGAAACAAGAAATACCCGGAAACAGGAATATTATGTCAGCTTTGTGACGGCCCTCCCCGGACCTGTAAACGAGAGCGGGTTTCCATACCATCTTTTGCCTGATTTTTTTGCTGGAAATTGGAAGATAATCCGCTTTGCCAGGTAACGGAGACCTAGGAAAATAAGAAGAATACCGTTACGCAGGATAGCATTCACCTAGGAAATTAAGAAAAGATCACGTTAAGCCGGGCAACGTAAACCGCTAACTATTACGTTAAGATAGGCAACGTCAACCAGGGAAGTAGAAACTTCACGTTAGTTAAGGGCAACGTGAAACCAGAGAATGCTAGAACACGTTTAGGCGAGACAACGTAAAAGCAGGAAAATATTCTTCTTCTTCTTTTAGATTTAAGGCCAGCATAGCCGCAAAATGAACACCACCACCACTTATATGTAACCTTACCAATTTAAGGTTTCAGGGACCTCTGATTTGACCATATGGTGTCGAGGTCCAGCCGGATGTC
Source organism: Pseudoliparis swirei (assembly GCF_029220125.1). NCBI lineage: Eukaryota > Metazoa > Chordata > Actinopteri > Perciformes > Liparidae > Pseudoliparis > Pseudoliparis swirei. The sequence goes on from NC_079407.1 coordinate 3,767,648, forward strand.
GGAGCCAACGGCAGAGGAGGACTACCTCCCCATTCTCTGTAGAGTTGAGGCGGAGATGCCTTGGCGGCCGCCGAAGTAGCAGCCCCTATCCGGAAAGAATGCCCCGAGTAGTTTGGCTAGGCTAAGTTGCTATTTGGGAGGATAACCTTCCAATGACCCCGGAACCAAGTCTGAGATATGGCCACCTTCCCCGGGGGAAGGAAGAGAGGAGCAGAGGAGCCAGTCTTAGGCCGAACCAAGAGGTACTCAAGCATGCTTCATGTTAGTTAAGGGCAACGTGAAACTAGAGAATGCTAGAAGCACACGTTTAGATGAGGCAACGTAGAAGCAGGAAATTGAGGCAAACACAAGAAAACGGATCACCTCGCACCAGCATGGTTCCACAAGTCCGTGTTAGCGAGCGGATCTGGAACCTTAGCTATGGTGAGATACGGCTGTACATAAGATGACTGACAAGTCACTGCCAACCAATACTTGAAACGGACATCACAAACAATTTATATGACTGACTTACCATATAGTGCCGGACTTCAATGATTTATGACTTGCCAGCATTAGGTTGAGGTCAGGGTAAAGGTCTACAGCTGTCCCATTCCCGGCATCAGTGCAACTGCGATGCCTAGGGGTTAGCCAAAGTAGCACCTCTGTGCTACCCCTTTGACCTACATAATGCTTCGTTGATCGAAGAAAGGAGGCCCTCCCGTACACAGCTGCCTAGATACTTGGAGTATTGCCCGGGAAGACCATCCAGGATCCGAAAATGGCCTGAGGTGTTTAGGAAGCTGAGCGTCTCCTAAGCTAATGAAGTTGCTTAACGATCACCATTGACGGACTGCAACTGTGTCACAGAGGGAGGCCAGTAACCCCCCAAAACCACGGATGGCCTGCATCCGTGTAGCCCTTGACTGCATCAGGGAAATGCACCATCAGCCTTTGCAGCAAACGCAACTCCATACAGAAATTGTCCAACAACCTGCCCCGCAGGTCATACCGGCCCATCAAGCTAGATAATATCGGGAAAATTTGAGATAGGCCGATGCCATATCCAGAGAGTAGGCCATAAACGCGCATTCGTCAGGTATGATACCTCTGACGAATGTACCAATGGCCAGGAGAGTGAGTAAGCGTAAACTCTTTTACTTGTTCTTGCGTCCTAGACCAAGCCTCCGCAGACGCCCACGACTATACTGCCGCGCTCACACCAAAGCGTTTATGCCGTCCTTTATGCAAGGGTCAAGACCCAGCCGATATCATCCTCACGCTGGACCTACCCCTGATAGATACTTACTCTCTATTCTACCTTCTTACCTCTCTAGTCATTCCACATGCAACAGTACTAACCTGCCAATCATTAGTTCAACCACATTTCTCCTCGGATTTAACATTAGACAGGAAGCATGTACTGATGGAAAACTCTTCCTTTTGCCATCTGTCAGGTATCCTTACAACCAGCCAACGTTATCATCCTGTTTCTTCTGAAAACTTATTACCACATTTAAAGACGAGCTGTTGAATTAACGTTTAATGACTATTTAAAGAAAACACAAAAACCCACGCCTACTAAATATATGCTACCTCTATTATACTTCTAAATGTTGTATCCTAACAAGCCCACTCTGGCTTTTACCTTATTCTGCTACCCAACTACAAATATGTGACCAAGCAAAGCCATCTTTACCACAAACCGGTAGGCAGAAAGAAAGTAAATCTTTGAAAGTCTCAAGTTTCCAACAGATCGACTCCCATTCCCCAACTTAGCGGCTCAATGCTTGCTCCTGCCTGCCATTAGAGGCTCAATGCTAGCTCCAGCCAGTCTTACAGGCCCAACGCTTGCTCCAGCCTTCCGAGGCTTAATGCTTGCTCCAGTCTTCCGAGGCTCAATGCTCACGCCAGTCTTCCGAGGCTCAATGCTCGATCCGGCCAGCTTTTACAGGGTCAATGCTAGCTCCAGCCAGTCTTACAGGCCTCAATGCTCGTGCCAGCCTGCCTTCCAGACCCAAGGCTCGCTCCAGCCAGTCTTACAGGCCCAACGCTTGCTCCAGCCTTCCGAGGCTCAATGCTCGCTCCGGCCAGCTTTTACAGGGTCAATGCTAGCTCCAGCCAGTCTTACAGGCCCCAATGCTCGTGCCAGCCTGCCTTCCAGACCCAAGGCTCGCTCCAGCCAGTCTTACAGGCCCAACGCTTGCTCCAGTCTTCCGAGCCTAATGCTCGCTCCGGCCAGCTTTTACAGGGTCAATGCTAGCTCCAGCCAGTCTTACAGGCCCCAATGCTCGTGCCAGCCTGCCTTCCAGACCCAAGGCTCGCTCCAGCCAGTCTTACAGGCCCAACGCTTGCTCCAGCCTTCCGAGGCTCAATGCTCACGCCAGCCTTACCGGCTTAATGTTTGCTCTAGTCAGCCTTAAGGGGCACAGCGTTAGTCCCAGCTGTCTTGTAAAGGCTGAAACTTGCCCCGGACTACATCGGCTCTATTGACTTTACAGACTCAATGACTTCGACCTTCTTTATAAATATAAACTAAAAATATTTATTTTCATTTGTATACAATATATTTATATTTTATTCTCACTGACATCCTCCCACTAACTGTACTTACCGCGGCAGTCAACTACGTTACGTATTATTTAGTTGCAACTGCATCCTTAAGTTAACCTAAATTAGAAACCTTTATTTACACTACGTATCCATTGATACAACTATCAGGCTATGTCAAAACAGAATACACGTTAGACAATGCGATGTCACGACCCAGCCGCGACCATAGCGGGACTACCAGAGTAATCGCCGGCTGCGATACTTCTCCTGACGCGTGCATGCCTGGCGCCGCCCTACCGCGACATTAAAGTTTGTATCAACTGCTGCCCCGTTATGTCATTTCACAAGCGGCATCGCTTTCGAACACGCTCCCCTTCCGTGACTGGAAGGACTGGTTCGTACTGCTTGAATCGAAAAGACGGTCCGGAGCTTCGGGCGCTAATCTGAACTCAGAGTGCACTTATTTAGTGTTCCGGTTCACCTCACGGAGCCCAGTTAGCGCCGCCGAAACAACGTAATAAAGACACAGCAGTTACCGGGATTTGAAGAGAGCATCGATGGTGTGCATGAAGCTACACCGTGACTGCAGGGCTGAGATGACGCCGTGTCAATCGTAGAGGAGACGAATTCCTGGCGTACCAAATACCAGAAGCGCCGTGCTCCTCTTCGCCTGCAGCCTCGGCATACCCCCGCTCTTCCGGTCCCGTCGCCGTAGAGGGAGCAGCTGATAGCAGCTAACTAACTAGCCATACTTGCTAGTGCAGCAGGAGAGGAGGCTCGCTGCTAGAAACACCGCACTGGGTGAGTACACCTGAGCAGGGCAGCCCGCCGGCTGCCACTGAACACACCTCTCCACGAGATAACCACAATCGGAATCTGACATGTTTCAGCTCCCAATAATTAGATGCAATCAGCAGAGGACCAATCTCCCCATACGAAATGACGCGAGCTGAAACGACAACTGACAGCAGCAGAGAACACAACTTTAAAGTGTTACCAACGACTCTGTGATAGGCTTATCCAACTGGGCTGGCTCTAAATGGTTGGTTCATTCATCGGGCCCGCCCCCAATCAGCTAATGGAGTAATCGCTGCAAGACTTGTGAATGAACCAGCTGTACCCAATGTCTTCCTGTCTGAATTTTCGCTAAGCTACATATACAGGACTGTCTCAGAAAATTAGAATATTGTGATAAAGTTCTTTATTTTCTGTAATGCAATTCAAAAAACAAAAATGTCATGCATTCTGGATTCATTACAAATCAACTGAAATATTGCAAGCCTTTTATTCTTTTAATATTGCTGATTATGGCTTACAGCTTAAGAAAACTCTAAAATCCTATCTCATAAAATTTTAATATTTCCTCAGACCAAGTTAAAAAAAAGATTTATAACAGCTGAGTGTTTGTCAAGGCTCAGGAAACCCTTGCAGGTGTTTCGAGTTAATTAGACAATTCAAGTGATTTGTTTAATACCCTACTAGTATACTTTTTCATGATATTCTAATATTTAGAGATAGGATATTTGAGTTTTCTTAAGCTGTAAGCCATAATCAGCAATATTAAAAGAATAAAAGGCTTGCAATATTTCAGTTGATTTGTAATGAATCCAGAATGCATGACATTTTTGTTTTTTTAATTGCATTGCAGAAAATAAAGAACTTCATCACAATATTCTAATTTTCTGAGACAGTCCTGTATATATATTTACTTGACTATATATATATATATATACTTGTCTATATATATATATATATATTTACTTCTATACATATATATATATACACTACATGGTTCATGTGTCCTGTGTTTATTTGTCTCTCTTATTAATGCTTCACATTAGCTGCTCCATATCGCATTATTATAAATATTAATAGTGCACATTAACAGAAACATAACAAATATAATAAATAATAATGAACAGATACGTTTGTCATCTTTTAGAATAACATTTTTTTTTATGCACACACATTTTGGCCTCCATACTGATTATGAGAGTTATCGTTGTAATGACTAAAGAAATGATATTAATTCAATCTTACAATTTTAAAATGTTCTAAAAGTTAAAAAAAACTCTATTCTATTGGCTTATTATTATTATTATTATTATTGCCATTTATGTTTTAGAAAAAAAAGGAAAATCCAACCCATCTGGTTTATCTAATTCATCCGTACGATTATTATTTCTTTTTTCTTTTTGTACGTTTCAATTTGCACGTTTTTTTTGCACATCTCTTTTTGCACGTTTATTTTTAAACATTTCTTTTTGAACATTTCTTTTTAAACATTTCTTTTTGCACGTTTCTTTTGGCACGTTTTTCTTTGCACATTTCTTTTTGCACATTTCTTTTTGCACATTTCTTCTCGCACTTTTTTTTTGCACGTTTCTTTTGGCGCGTTTCTTTTTGCACATTTCTTTTTGCACATTTCTTTTTAAACATTTCTTTTTGAACATTTCTTTTTCAACATTTCTTTTTGTACGTTTCTTTTGGCACGTTTTTCTTTGCACATTTCTTTTTGCACATTTCTTCTCGCACTTTTTTTTTGCACGTTTCTTTTCACACGTTTCTTTTGGCGCGTTTCTTTTTGCACATTTCTTTTTGCACATTTCTTTTTGCACGTTTCTTTTTGCACATTACTTTTTGCACATTTCTTCTCGCACTTTTTTTTGCACGTTTCTTTTTGCACATTTCTTTTGGCACACACGTCCAGCTTTAGCCGACTGAGAGTAAAGACACACCTCAACTCGCCGGCTCACCGACACGGTCGATCCCAAACCCCTCGAGGGTCTTCGGGGGAATACTGAATAAACTTGTAGTCACACGAGTTATTAAATATGACCACATTATTCTCTTTCGTGGGGACACGCTTAACAGCCGTGTGTGAGTTCACGCATAAATAACGTCTGGCCTCAGCACCTTCATCAATTTCACAGACAGCGGACCCCCTGCTGCGCGCATGTGTGTGTGTGTGTGTGTGTGTGTGTCCTGCTGTCTTCTGATAGTAGACAGATCTCTAATCCACTGCAGACAGCAGCAGGTGGTGTGTGTGTGTGTGTGTGTGTGTGTGTGTGTGTGTGTGTGTGTGTTCACTGTCATCATTTAGCCCCCTCCTTGACCACTGTCTGGGGTTTTAACACGTTAACACCTGTTCATGCCCTCATACTCATACACTTGTAATTAGATGAGATGAACAATGATCAATTGTATTTCTCGGTTTGTTTTATTTTAATATTCATAGTGCATCTGTTCATGATATACCGCAAAGAGAGAGCTGGCATCAACTAGTTACCAATCAAACACAGTTGTGACCACCTTCATTGGCAGCTAATGAGTGTGGAACGTCAGGTGACTTTTATTTAATCGTTAAATAATCATTATTTGCTAATTCGTAATTGTATGCTATTAGAATTCATGAGATAAAAAGATTTATAGCGAAATAGAGATTGAAAATGTGCAGAATTTGAATTTCACGGCAATTTATGTTATTCGGCTTTTCGGCAGGCAAGTGGACAAGGTGCGACGCACACACTCTCACACACACACACACTCACACACACACACACACACACAGTGTTCAACTTGTTAAAACAAAGCTCCTCATGCGTGGTTTCATATGCACTGCTTTATAAAAGACTATGTGTGTGTGTGTGTGTGTGTGTGTGTGTGTGTGGCGTGGTACAGTAGCCTGCCCCCTCACCCCCCCCTCCCCCACCCCACCAGCCCCCCACCTGCACCCCTACCCACCACCCCATATGGCAGTAGACAGTAGTAATCATGGAAGTGGAGCAACAGGCCCTGAGCCTCACTAATCCTCCGCCACACTCCGACACGTGCCACACTAACGCATATACCCATCTCACACACACTCACACACACACACACACACACTCACACACACACCCACTCACACACCTACACACACACACAATTTAATATTGTTTTGTTTGCATTACATGAACACACCGTGGATTCACTAATTATTATCACATAAAAAACACACGCACATCTTGTGACTTGCACCATTATTTTGGCATGCAGTACCCATAATCCACCACAACTCTCTCCCCATTATACGACCTGTCAGTTTAATTGAAATGACACACAATAAATAAATAAAATGATATTTTTTTAACATAAAACACAACAGAAATACCACAAAGAGGGCTTTGTTTTACCCGAATGGCAACAAAAAGCACCTTGCACAGACCACCTTGCACACAAATAAGAGACACACACACGCGCTCACCGCAACACACACAGACACACACGTACACACACACACACAGAACCGCTCCACCGTGACGCACCAGCAGTAAGGGGCTACAATAGCTCTCTTATTGTTAATTGGCCCGTTTAATCCCGAGGAATGCGTCTGATTAGGACCGCCGGCGGGTCAGCAACTTGCTCAACGCTCTCCCTCACAATGGACGGGCTGTAACGGAGATCTGGGAGCAGGCACACACACACACACACACACACAAACACACACAAACACACACACACACACATACACACACGAACACACACACACACACACACACACACACACACACGAACACACACTTGCGGACAAAAGGTGTGTATGGTCACACAAAGTGACCAGGCGTCGGTACGTGTGTGTGTGTGTGTGTGTGTGTGGGGGGGGGGGGGGGCGGTGGCCTTACATAGCCCCTCTCTGCGTTGAACTCACTCCCAGCATGCAACATCGGCGTGGATGAAGTGCAAGGAAAGACCTCTACACACACACCTCTCACAGGAGGGACGAGGAGAAGCCGGACCGGTCGCCGGTAGATAGGTGGGGTCAGAGGTGACGTGGGTCAACGTGTGTGTGTGTGTGTGTGTGTGTGTGTGTGTGTGTGTGTGTTCTGTAGGAGGTCCTGCATCACTGCTGACACACTGCTGGTAAATCCAGTTTAGCGTGTCAAAAACAGGCCCACGAAATCTGCCACAGCGCCCCTAATGCCAGCGCCGCTGTCACCCTCAATCACTCACACACACATAATCCGCACGCCGTGACCCAGCACACACACACACACACACACACACATACAGCCCCTGGGCCCATTCAGCCGGGCAGGCGGACCCGGTACCAGGTGACACCAGCCACAGGGTCAACCTCTCCCTGTCAGGGGAGGGGGAGGAAAGGGGGTGATGGTGGAGAGAGGGAGGAGAATGTGGAGGGGAGGAGGGGAGGATGGGAGGAGTCCGAGGACTCTGGGGGGCGAGCAGGAAGTGAGGCGACGGAATTTTAATTTCAGGAGCCAAAAACCCAGAAAATAAGAACTTGAACCGTCACCGTTACAGAACCTCACGGAGAGTTTCAGCTCATGCTCACAGGAACATGACGGAGCCACCTGGAACCGGGAATGGTTCTTCAGAGGGAAGCTGTAGAAGAACCATATATGGCTCCACGAAGAACCTTTCAACCTCGAGAAATGGTTCTTTCAAGAACCCTTTCCCTAAAGAGTCCTTCAAAGAACCTATAAAGGTGTCTAAAGGAACCTTAAAAAATGGTTCTTGAAGGCACCATTTCTGGTTCCACAGAGAACATTTCAGCCCAGGGTTCTCTAAAGAACCATTTCCTTAAAGAGTCCTGAAAAGAACCTATAAAGGTGTCTAAAGGAACCTTCAATTGTTCTTTAAGGCACCATTTCCAACATGTTTTTTCAGTAGTTGATGGTTCTTCGTAGAACCAAAAAGCCTTTTTAAAGAACCTTTTAAGAACCTTTATTATTCTGTGTGTGACATTGTCTCGGTTCACTCGGGTCGGGGGGGGGGGGCGAGAGACAAGAGGCGTCTATAGGATCCCCCCCCCCCCCCTCGTGCACCACACGGCACCCTGATTGATTTCGCGAGGACAACGTGGAACGACTCTGGACTCTGGTTCTCCGTTCCGTGTTTGCAGGATGCCTCTCGGTCCTCACGGGGGATTCTCACTCCTTCTCTCTTCTTCTTTCTCTTTCTCTTTCCTCTCTTCTTCTCTCTTTTCTCCCAGGTTATCGTGGGCAATGCAGAGATCCAGACGGAAGGATGAAGACCACGTCTCTCCACCACGACCTCCTTTTCCAAATCTCAAAGGCCTTTTGCTTTTACTAACAGCCCTTCTTTCTTTCTTTTTTTCTCTGTGGATGAAAACTAATTAAAAAAACACTATGATTTGATTCCTTCATTCGTGGCTTTAAGCTCGTGGCTGTGAGTTAAAGTAGCATGAAGCTAAGAGGCCTATCAATGTAACGGGTGGCTTTAAGGAGACTCTCACTGACACCGCAAGCCTCTCAGCATAAATAAATCCTCATTGTGTCCGCCAACAAACGGAGAGTCCACTCTTTCTCTAAACCCCTCTTCTCCGTCCACGAAGTGGCGGCAGATTAGCCTTGTATTGGTAACGATGATGCAACATCGTTCTACGAATGAAATGGTGTCGCGGCGACGTTCAGATGTCACGAACACGCGGAAATTACTGTAATTCACACGATGCATCGCAGGTAAGAGAGAATACAAGTTAAATGTAGAATGTTGTAATATCGTGTCAATGTGTAAAGTATATTTTTCTGGTGTCAACCCTGTAGAAGTGATCAGATTCTGTAACTCCACAGTTTTTCTTCCCCTCAACGTGTCTATTTGATTCTATTTGAATAAAATAATAATAATATTAACAATCCTCTCTGTGTTATTGGATGCGTCAGTGTTGCAGTGAGTGTGTGTGTGCAGCCAGGAATGCATTCAGGTCGCAGGTGACAGTCGGCAATCGAACAGGACGTTGATCCGTATCCACGGACAGACACACACACACACACACAAACGCACACACACACACACACACACACACACACACACACACAGGATTGACTATGGGACACACGCAAACACAGAAGACTCGGCAGCATAACTGTTTGTCAGAGTCAGAATAGATTTTCCCCAAATAGAAAAGTACACAGAGAACTCCGACATGTACTGGAGGGAGTTACAGACGAAACACTGCCATCTAGTGGTCATGTGTGGTATCGCCGCGTGTCTGCAGTGGGAGGAATGAATGCAGTGTGGACATGCAGCTACCAGTCCACCTCACTGACTCCACCTGCCGCTCAACGAGGGGACATTTGGCCTTATCAGGATATTTGTTATTTTTATTAGGATATTTGTAAATTTGTGTGGGAATTAACCTGAACTTAATTTATTTTAGTGCTCAAAGTTGATTCTTAATATATATTCTTGTTTTCAGTTCTATTTCATTATTATTATTATTATTATTATTATCATTATAACCCTCGGAAAAGAGATTTTTAATCTCAATGGGATTCACCTGCTTAAATAAAGGTTTAACTTGCTTTCCTTCTTTCCAGTTGGCTGTAAAATGAAAAATAAAAGGGTTGACAATGATTTTTGACAACAAGTGTTAAAACAAATACACACCCTGAACTTATATGTTTCTCCTTGGTGACCACACCGATGAGTGTCCTCAAACACAGCGATGCCTCACTGGACGCTCAGTTTCACGAGGCCCCCTGTGCACCAGTTGATTTGATCAATCCTTATTTAAAAAAGAGGAAGAAGCCTGAGCTCTCTGATCCGAGTCACATCCTCCAACCATGACAATCACCGCCGTGCCACGCAGCCAACATGACTTGTCCTGCAGTCAGGGGACACACAACTCCATTAATATATCATATTATGCTTTCAATGCACGTGATTATGTGTCTGATTGTGACATTTAGACGTTGAAGTTGACAGGGAATGGACAAAAGTAAACTTTGTCTTCGACCCGCCAAAATAAAAGTAGCCTATAGTCTCTGGCTTGGAAATGTGAGAATGGGGCATTTATTTTTATGGCAGCGTCTTGTTTCTTTTTTATCAACAACTAAGCAACTCAACTGTTATGTTTAATAACGTTGACAAATATGCTTCTATGTATTCGGATTTAGGTTATTACTCTGCTCGTCGATAACTATTAAATTGACCAAAAAGAAGGATTTTGTCGTGCTGCCTCCTGCTCTGGTAACAAGGTACACAGGTACACAGGTCCTGTACCTGCAATGAACAAATGAACAAACAACAACAAATAAAGTATCCATATATGCAACAATAACTAATAATATAAAAAAATACAAATAACAATAAAAGCCTCTCCTTATAAACAAATCTAACCTAAATAAGCAAACATCTATAATAATTAAACAATACTAAATAAATAAATACTAAATAGCTGCACATGCATGTTGCTGACGTCACTGCTAATAAGTCGCATTACTGTAACGTGCATGTGTGTTGTCTGCAGCCTAATAATAAAACCCATGTAGTATACAGGACTGTCTCAGAAAATTAGAATATTGTGATGAAGTTCTTTATTTTCTGTAATGCAATTAAAAAAACAAAAATGTCATGCATTCTGGATTCATTACAAATCAACTGAAATATTGCAAGCCTTTTATTCTGATTTATTGCTGATTATGGCTTACAGCTTAAGAAAACTCAAATATCCTATCTCTAAATATTAGAATATCATGAAAAAGTATACTAGTAGGGTATTAAACAAATCACTTGAATTGTCTAATTAACTCGAAACACCTGCAAGGGTTTCCTGAGCCTTGACAAACACTCAGCTGTTATAAATCTTTTTTTTTACTTGGTCTGAGGAAATATTAAAATTTTATGAGATAAGATTTTAGAGTTTTCTTAAGCTGTAAGCCATAATCAGCAATATTAAAAGAATAAAAGGCTTGCAATATTTCAGTTGATTTGTAATGAATCCAGAATGCATGACATTTTTGTTTTTTTAATTGCATTACAGAAAATAAAGAACTTTATCACAATATTCTAATTTTCTGAGACAGTCCTGTATACAGTATAGTTTTCTCTTGTGCAGTGAAAAGTGCATTCATGCTCCTGCACAAAAAACAACATCAACAAACACCGGAGAAAGAGAGCCTCTCTTACCGGCTGGGTAGAGGCGGCCCTCCCGGGAGAAGACGGTGATGTGTCGGTCGAAATCTGCAGGTTTGTCCCGAGGGACATGTTTGTTGTTGTCTCCATGGTGACCTCAGGTGAACTTCACTCTAAAGTATCTTTATATATATGTACACTACCGTTCAAAAGTTTGGGATCACTTAGAAATGACTTTATTTTTCAAAGAAAAGCACTGTTTTTTCAATAAAGATAACATTAAATTAATCAGAAATACACACTATACATTGTTAATGTGGTAAATGACTATTCTAGGTGGAAACGTCTGGTTTCTAATGAAATATCTCCATAAGTGTGAGGCCCTTTTACAGCAAGTATCACTCCAGTGTTCTAATGGTACATTGTGTTTGCTAATCGCCTTAGAAGACTAATATCTGATTAGAAAACCCGTGCAATTATGTTAGCACAGCTGAAAACAGTTATGCTGGTGATATAAGCTATACAACTGGCCTTCCTTTGAGCTTGAATTTTGTAGAACAAAATTAATATTTCAAATATTAATCATTATTTCTAACCTTGTCAATGTCTTAACTATATTTTATATTAATTTGATAAATAAAAGTGTGATTTTTCATGGAAGACACGAAATTGTCTGGGTGATCCCAAACTTTTGAACGGTAGTGTATACATATATATATAATAACAGTAAAAAGCTCTCGAGATGTTCTCTTCTCTTACTTTCTCTTTCATTCATAGTTCACGGTGAGGGCAGGCCGGCCTCCCGACGATTGGATGGAGAGGCAATACGGAAATCAAGTGACTCTACTCGTTAGACTGGCCCTCTCTCTCTCTCTCTCTCTCTCTCTCTCTCTCTCTCTCTCTCTCTCTCTCTCTCTCTCTCTCTCTCTCTCTTACCTGTGAAACTGGAAACGCGCGTTTTCAAAAAGACGCTCAGATCGTGTCGGTGGGAGGGTTGAATGGAGAGGAGCGAGCCACCGACATTAGACATCCCTCTCTCCCTCTCTCCCCCCCTCTCTCTCTCTCTTTTTCTGCTGTCACTTGACCGCCACAAACACACACATACACACACACACACACACACACACACACACAGCCAAATGTCGGGCGGCAGGGTCGGCTTCTGTCTCAGCGATAAGAAACGCAAGAGGATGAACCTGGACGCCTTTGCCGTCTTCTGTGAGTAAGTTAACTTTTAAAATATTAATAATAATATCTATATCTTTATCTGGTATAGAGAATGGGCCCCATGGGGCCCCCTAGCAACATGGTCTTTGTATCTCCCTGTGTTTCACGCAGTATAAATGGCATGGACATGTTGTACTAACACCCTCATCTAGTGTCCACATTGTGCAATTATTTATGAATGATTGATGAGTTATATTGCTACCGGACGAGCCCCAATCACCACCGAGCTGCTCAGGTGGCTCCTGTGTTATCGCCTCCATGCAATTATAAACATGTGTTGTTGTTGTTGTTTGTTTGTTATTCGTGCAGAGGCCGCGGCGTGGAGGTGGTGCAGGTACGTGTTGCTGCTTCCACGTGTTTACATGAAATCAATAAAACACAGATTCATAACGATGGCATGATGAAGTTAACCCTGTGTGTGTGTGTGTGTGTGTATGTGTGTGTGTGTGTGTGTGTGTCTTGACACAGGCTTTCTTTGTCTAGATGCGCACACACACTCACACACACATACACACACACACACACACACACACCGAGATAAGTTTATTGGTGAAGCAGTTTCAGGATGACAGTAGTTTGATAAAATACACACACATATACACACACATATACACACACACACAGATACGTTTACGGAAGCAGGTGAATCAGTTTCACGATGACAATAGTTTGACAGCACGCACACATACACACACACACGCACACGCGTGTCACGTACAGATGCCCAATACTCCAGTAATCCGTGTCACAGCCACCTGCAGCCAGCCCCCCCCCCCCCCCACCTCTTACAACCAGCTCAGGGCCAAAGAGTGAACAATGCCCGCCCGGAGCACGAGCCATACCCCCCCCACAAACACCCCCCCTCCAAGGAGCACGAGCCATACCCCCAACCCCTCCAAAAACAGGGTTACACAGGGATTCCCAGAAGGTTATGCCGAAATGATCCACGTCATGTTTGTCAAAGGTCATTTATTGTCCTTATGTAACATTCAGCTGACGCCCATTTGCAACCCAACGTCTACACACACACACACACACACACACACACACACACATGCAGGAGGACGCTCCCGTAGAGCATCTTTGTGTTATGCATCACGAGGAATGTGAACAGCAGACAACAAAAAGCTGTTCTGTGGTCAGACAACATGGCCTGACGTCTTCACGCGCTCGCTCGCCGACCTTTGACTCCACTCGGCGCCGTTCGGCCCGGCAGGTCCGTCTGGTTGCGTGCCGGCCGCGGGGCGGCGCTCCCTTCCTCTGAGACGTCCCTTCATTACACGAGTGATGAACGTGACACATGCGTACGGAGATAATGCACATCGGGTAGAAGAAGAGAGAGAGACATGTGACTCGTTAAGCACAGGTGTGACTAATAGGGTTAATCATGTCATGTGAGGGGGCAGAGCTATAATCAGGGAGAGTTACACCTGCTTTTCTTGCTAGACCGCACACACCGATGCAGAAGCTTTTCATCCATCGTGGTACACATGTACGTTTAAAAAAACACATGACCCCTGCATATTTAAACAACATGAAAAGTGTGTTGTACTTGTATAACCACGTGGGATGTAATCGTCTCCTCTCCGTCAGATCGACCTCGCTCAGCCGCTGGCGCACCAGGGGCCCTTCGACATCATCGTTCACAAGCTGTCCGACGTCATCGTGGAGGCCGAGCAAGACAGCCAATCGCAGAAGCTCCTGGACAACTTCCAGGTGTGCGGGAGCGGCTTGTCATTCACTTCAATTCGGTTTATTTTGTACAGCCCAATATCACAAATTTACAAATTTGAGATTGGGTTTTAAAATCTGTACACGTGCGACATCCCTGACCTTTGACCTTTCACATCGGATCAGCAAAAACTCCCAAGGAATAAAAAAAAAAAAATGTCATGGGTCCAGCCAGATACAATGGGCCCTGATGATACATGAAGTCACAAAGACTCCGGGGAGGAAGCAGAGTGAGTAATGTGCGATGGAGAGATGTAAATGCGCCCATAAGGAGAGAGAGAAGAGGAGAGAGGTGCTCAGTGTATCCTAAAATGTTCATGCTAGAAGAGTCCGTCTTTTTTTTGCCTTGCAGAGCTACGCGTCGGCTCACCCCTCCACGGTTCTTCTCGACCCGTTGCCCGCCATGACCCGGCTGCTGGACCGCTTCGCCTCTTACCAGATCATGAGCGAGCTGCGCCAGTCACTCCGAGGTCAAGTGTCTTACTAACTCCTCGTTTCCTGCTGCTCTCGATGTGTAATAACCTCTCCTATGTTATATAATATAACAATATATTATATTTTATTACATGATAATATATTATATTATAACATATTATATGATATTATAACATATTATATGATATTATATTGTATTATATTATATTACATTATAATATATGATTATATTATATCATGTTGTAGGAGCGCCCACTGCAAAATCTGAAGCGTCAGTGGTGATGGCGATCGGAGCCTTGGGTGCGGGATGTGCCAGCATCGTTGCCCTTGCCAGAGCAGTCTTGGTATCCCCAAATGCCTGGTCCCTCTCCTCTGTCCAGTCAACCGCTTGTTTGACAGTCTTGCCTTTCAGGGCTTCGAAAAGGGGTCGCATCAACTGTGCTGCCCGGGGGATGAATCGATGGTAAAAGTTTACCATTCCTAAAAACTCCTGCAGTGCCTTCACTGTGAGCGGGCGCTGAAAGTTAGCCACCGCGTCCACCTACGCTGGAAGGGGAACGGCCCCGTCTTTAGTGACGCGATGTCCAAGGAAGTCAATGGTTGTCAACCCAAACTGACACTTAGCCGGGTTGACGATCAACCCGTGTCGGTTGAGCCGAGCAAACAATATCCGCAGGTGAGACATATGCTCTGCCCTCGATGAACTGGCAGCCAGGATGTCGTCCAGGTAAACAAACAGAAAAGGCAGGTGCCTAAGCACAGTGTCCATGAGGCGCTGGAAAGTCTGTGCTGCATTTTTGAGGCCAAACGGCATCCTCAAAAATTCAAAGAGGCCGAAAGGTGTGATCAGTGCCGTCTTGGGAATATCCAGAGGTTGAACGGGCACTTGATGATAACCCCGAACCAGGTCGACCTTAGAAAACACCACGCTACCGGACAAATGGGCAGAAAAATCCTGGATGTGCGGAACTGGGTCGCGGTCCGGGATCGTTGCATCGTTGAGCCGGCGATAATCCCCACACGGACGCCACCCACCTCCAGGCTTCGGTGCAATGTGCAGGGGTGACGCCCACGGGCCGTTGGAGCGGCGAATGATGCCCAGGCGCTCCATGTTGTCAAACTCTGTCTTGGCGATGATGAGCTTTGCCGGGTCCAGGCGCCGGGCCCGGGCATGTACCGGTGGGCCAGTGGTCGAGATGTAATGTTCTACCCCATGTTTGACCGTGGAGGATGAGAAGGTGGGTCGTGTGAGGTCCGGGAACTCAGCCAGCAACCAAAGAAACTCATCCGCAGCTGAGAGGCGAGCCAGCCTGGTTGCCTCTGCTCCCCCTAGTGTGCACGGGTAAGAGAAGAAAGTCAAAGCATTAATCAGGCGGCGGCCCTTGACGTCTACCAACAGTCCGTATGCACACAGGAAATCCGCACCAAGTAAGGGCATGTTAATCTTAGCCATCTGATTAATGCTTTGACTTTCTTCTCTTATCAGAAGGGTGCGTGTTCAGATCACGTCAGGGTCACCAATGTAGGAGCGCGGGAATGAACGCTACGGACAAAGTTACTATATTTGGCTGCACACCTCTGTGGCCGTTTATTTCCTCACACAAAACATTTCACCTGTGACACTGACACCTCGTGACCTTTAACCCCTCGACGCCACCCCGTTGCCCTGGTTACGCTCCCAGCTCTTAAAGGGACCCGGTCACGTATCCTGCACACCACCCTACTAGTCTTGTGAATTATGTGCTCCCAACAGAGTCCCCTACAATGTTATATTATATTGTATTATATTATAATATATCATATTATATTATATTGTATTATATTATATCATATTATATTGTATTACATTATATTATATTACAATATATAATATAACATTACATTATATAATATTATAATATATTATATTATAGTATATTATATTACATTATATATTATACTACATTATAATATGTTATATTATATTATAATATATTACATTATAATATGTTATATTATAATATGTTATATTATATTATAATATATTACATTATATTACAGTATATTATATTATATAATATAATATTACAATATATTATATTATAATATATTACATTATATTATATGCCGTCCTGCAGACTGGCGTATCTGCAGTCCTCCGTATCTGGAGATCCACGATGTCAGTGACCTGCCGTCCATCCAACAGGCCATGAGGACCCAGGGCGTGAGCTTTCCTCTCAGTCAGTGCACTCTCCCTTCCTTCCTTTCTTCCTTCCTTCTTTCCTTCGTTCTTATATTAATTGAGAATGTTTAATAACATTGAGGAAACCACCTCTCGGCTCCTTTGTGTCTGTCAGTGACGTATATATATATATATATATATATATACAGGACTGTCTCAGAAAATTAGAATATTGTGATGAAGTTCTTTATTTTCTGTAATGCAATTTAAAAAACAAAAATGTCATGCATTCTGGATTCATTACAAATCAACTGAAATATTGCAAGCCTTTTATTCTGATTTATTGCTGATTATGGCTTACAGCTTAAGAAAACTCAAATATCCTATCTCTAAATATTAGAATATCATGAAAAAGTATACTAGTAGGGTATTAAACAAATCACTTGAATTGTCTAATTAACTCGAAACACCTGCAAGGGTTTCCTGAGCCTTGACAAACACTCAGCTGTTATAAATCTTATTTTTTACTTGGTCTGAGGAAATATTAAAATTTTATGAGATAGGATTTTAGAGTTTTCTTAAGCTGTAAGCCATAATCAGCAATATTAAAAGAATAAAAGGCTTGCAATATTTCAGTTGATTTGTAATGAATCCAGAATGTATGACATTTTTGTTTTTTTAATTGCATTACAGAAAATAAAGAACTTTATCACAATATTCTAATTTTCTGAGACAGTCCTGTATATATATATACACACTACCGTTCAAAAGTTTGGGATCACTTAGAAATGACTTTATTTTTCAAAGAAAAGCACTGTTTTTTCAATAAAGATAACATTAAATTAATCAGAAATACACTCTATACATTGTTAATGTGGTAAATGACTATTCTAGGTGGAAGTGTCTGGTTTCTAATGAAATATCTCCAGAGGTGTATAGAGGCCCATTTCCATCAACTATCACTCCAGTGTTCTAATGGTACATTGTGTTTGCTAATCGCCTTAGAAGACTAATGTCTGATTAGAAAACCCTTGTGCAATTATGTTAGCACAGCTGAAAACAGTTATGCTGGTGATATAAGCTGTACAACTGGCCTTCCTTTGAGCTTGAAGTTTGTAGAACAAAATTAATATTTCAAATATTAATCATTATTTCTAACCTTGTCAATGTCTTGACTATATTTTATATTCATTTGATAAATAAAAGTGTGATTTTTCATGGAAGACACAAAATTGTCTGGGTGATCCCAAACTTTTGAACGGTAGTGTATATACTGTATATATATGTCAGAGGATGTAAGAGTGTCTCCTCCTTTCCTTGTCCTTGTTGCTTCAGCTCTTGAAGGTGAAGTTCTTTCTCTTTTCTTCCTCTCTCCATTCAGTTTGTAAAACCCGGGTGGCCCACGGCTCCCTTTCCCACGAGGTGAGTGCCTCGCCGGTTGTTTCCACTGACTCTCTTCCTATTTCCTTGATTCCTTAATGCCGTGGCCGTGTTGCAGATGTCTCTGGTCTTCAGCGGCGGCGGCCTGGCGGACATCCGTCCTCCCTGCGTCCTCCAGAGCTTCGTGAACCACGGCGCCGTCCTGCACAAGGTGTTCGTGGTGGGAGACCGCCACTTCTGCGTGGAGAGGCCGTCGCTCAAGAACTTCCCCTCGGGCCCCTGTGGTCAGTGCCTTTCCTTCCTCCTTTCCTTCCTCCTTTCCTTCCCCCTTTCAGTGTTGTCCTTTCTTTTTAACTATTCCTTGTTCTTTAGCTTCTTCCGCTTCCCTTTCCTTCTCTTTACTTCCTTGACCTTTTTGTTGTCATTCCAATTCCGGCTTCTCTTTTCCTTTCCTCCCTTTCTGTCTTGTCCTTTCCTTTCCTTTCCATCGCTTCCCTTCCTCGTCCTTTACTTTCCTCTCATTTTCCTTTCCTCACATTTCTTTCCGTTACTTTCTTGTCTTTTTTGGTTTTCCTTCCCTTTTCTGTCTTGTCCTTTCCCATTATACTCCCTTCATTCCCTTTCCCACTTCGTCCTTTCCTTCCCTCTTCTGCCTTGTCCTTATACTTTTCCACTTTGCTTCCCTATACTTGTCCTTTTACTTTCTTCTCCTTTCCTTTCATGCCCCATCTTTTCACTTCCTTGTCCTGTCCTTTCCTTTTCCTGTCTCCTCCCTTCCTTCCATTTCCTTTCTTGTCCCTTTCCTTCCTTCCTTTCCCCTTTCTACCTTTCCTTTCCTGCCCAACCCACCGTGTCTTACCTTGTTGTTCTTTCCTTCATCTGTTCTTTCCTCTTCATCCGTGACGTCTCTCCATCCAGACAGGAAGACCATCTTCTTCAACAGCCACCTGGTGTCCAAGCCGGATTCGAACTCCGACCTCACAGCAGTGAGTCATAACACCGTGCCATACACACTCTCACATTGAGGTCCTCACGTTGAGGTCCTCGCATTGAGGTTCTCAAGTTGAGGTCCTCGCGTTGACGTCCTCACATTGACGTCCTCACATTGAGGTCCTCACATTGACGTCCTCACATTGACGTCCTCACGTCGAGGTCCTCACGTCGAGGTCCTCACGTCGACGTCCTCACGTTGACGTCCTCACGTTGAGGTCCTCACGTCGAGGTCCTCACGTTGAGGTCCACCCTAAAATGTGTCCCCTCTTTCCCAGCTGGACGAGCGGACGGCGTGCCGGCCTCCGCCCAGCTCCGAGGCCGTGGCGGCGCTGGTCGGAGAGCTGCGGGTCCAGCTCGGCATGGCCCTGTTCGGCGTGGACCTCATCGTCAGCATTCACACGCACACGCCCATCGTGATCGACATCAACATCTTCCCAGGTATGGCGGCGGCGGCGGCGGCGGGCGGGCGGGTGGCGGCGGCACGTGACAGACCCGGTGGCGTGCACTCTAATGCTCTCTCTCCTCTCTCAGGCTACGAGGGAGTGCCCCAGTTCTTCTCGGCCCTGCTCAGCCACATCGAGTCCGTGTTGGACCAACGCCAGGCGAAGGACTCTCCTCGCTCGGCGCAGACGGGAAGTCCGTCTTCGGGGCCGTGACGTCACCGGCCCGTTTCGCCCGGTCCGTCGGGACCAAACTCCGCCTCCGTTGAAACTCGTTATTTATACGTAGCCCGTGACGCCTGACGAATGACGAGGAGAATGTCGAAGTGCCTCGAAGTGATTTGACCCCGATGACACACAGAATGTTTTAATACACTTTCTGTTTATTGATTGAAGCGTAGGAGGAGATACAGCAGGCACAGTAATATTACAAATGGTGTTTTTCCTTTAATCTTGTTTTCACTCGTCATCAACCCCCCCCCCCCCCCCCCAGAGACATGTCCTCCATCATTCTTTCTTGCTGGCTTGTAAGATACATTTTGTGGAAAATTGTTTTTGCACTAATACAAAAAAAGAATGAAAACAACAATACATTATGTTTTCTCCCCCCCTCCCCCCTCCCCCCAACCACCCCCTCTTTGGAATAGACGTAATGAGTTCATCAGTGTTTACACAAGTTGACCGAGCCGGTGTTCAGATACAGACGTGTGTTTTTGTTAAATCTTGGCTGGTGTAGAAAAAAGAGAGATTACATATATCCGCTATTACGAGTATTCTACGATGCATTTTGATAACATATTAAAATACATATAATTCATCATTTGGCTAATTATTGCATTCGCATGTGCTGTGGTCTGTATGTATATATATATATATTGTGTTATTGCAGTAAAGTGGGCCTCCCCAACGGTTTTAACCCTGTACGTCCTGCATTTACACCCTGTGTCCTCATGGGGGCGCTGCTGCTTCATGAATGTTCTATGACCTTGGCTTACAGACCTTGATATCTTGATATTTACATGAACGACACGACACCACTGAGCATTTACCAACGCTATAGTCGGCGTGGCTGTTACCAAAAGACAAGAAAATGGCTTTAGTGACTCCCTCTTTCCTCGTCTCCTCCTTCCTTGGCTTGTTAAGATAAAGAGTGCAAAGCTGGCTGAGAACCCGGAGTGACACTTTTAGACCTCGTAAGCTCTAAGTTCATTGCATCCCGTGGCCCAAGACGGACTTAACGTCTGACCTGAGGTCAGCGTCCCCCTGGGTCGTCACAAACAGTCTGGGTTTAACAGTGCGAGAGCCAAATGAAACACACTAAAGGAATCACGATTTACACCCATGTAGAAATATATCCGTCCTACCCATCGTTAACAGTCGGAACAGCGGGAACACGCAGTTATTGCACAACATATATAAATATATACGCATATATTGACGAACGCATATTACTTATTGAAGGGAATCTAGTTTTTTCTCCATGGAGGATGATTCCTTCAGAGGAAAGAAGCGCCGCTTGCCCGTGCACCCTCACATCTCAGAGATGATGAAGATGATGATGATGGTGGCAATCTGCGGTCAAAAAGTAACCTTTGACTAAAAGGTGCTGGAGGCTTTGCATCGATGGCGTCTTTACAAACCACCTGACGGCCATGACAACAGCATCGACAGGGACTGAGACGGGGACACGAGCGGAGATGGACGCAAGGAGCTTTTTTTGGGGGGGGGGGGCGGATAATGCGTCTCTTTTTCCTCGGACGCGAGGAAAGGGTGACGACTTTCTCCAGGTCATACGAACGCACAAAATCAAACAAGTATGTACAGTTTCTACTATTGGCCGTTTACAGATTCACGTCCGAAGACATTTTTCGGGGATCTGAAGGCTGTGAAATGGGAAATGTGTGACTGTGAATGGGTGAAAGGTGTGTGTGTGTGTGTGTGTGTGTGTGTGTGTGTGTGTGTGTGTGTGTGTGTGTGTGTGTGTGTGTGAGTGTGAGTCTTATCCTCGGTGAAGCTCCCTCAGCTCTGCAGCGACTTTACGCAACTCTGCTTCAATCTCCAGCAGCTCCTGTGGAACGAAGACACGAGAACAACAAGACAGCCTGTAAACAACAGATGTTTACATCTACCGAGCAAATCTACTGGACATAAACACATTTACTTTTTAATTTCTCTTTCAACTACCGCCCACATATTGTTTCAAAAAGGGTTCAAACTAAAATAGCTTTTAAAATTTGCTGCATTCTGGGTATGCAAACCTCATTGTTTCATATGTATATATATATACATATATATATATATACATATATGATTATATATATATACAAATACTGTACGTATATATACATATATGTATATACATATATACATATATGGATATAATATATACATATACATATATATATACATATATGTAATGTATATGTACATATATATATAACACCATGCTAGTGAGCTAATGCTAACGAAACGCTGACGTTTTTTTAGTCAATTTTTACAAATGTAATTTTTTAAATATATTTTCAATTAAAATTAAAACAATGTGACCCACCGTCCCACCTTTAACTAAATTGCGTATTTAAAAGAAATTAAACTTTTTAATTGTCTGACATCATCCGTGTCACTTGTGTCAAGGGGCCGTTCCACAGGAAGGTGCGGGGCTTCACCTCTAGTACACTTGCACCGACCTACCTCCCCTTCGTCTTCTCCGGCGTCGCCCTCCTCGTCGTCGTCCTCCTCCTGCCCCTCGCCGTCCTCCCTGACGTAATCGCCCTCGTCATCCTCGTCTTCGTCATCCTTCTCCCGCTGGCGCTCAAACTGCTGCGTGGCTTCGTCGCTCGCCTTCTCCATCACTCTCTTCTGCTGCGGCTCCTTCACCTCGGCCGGCACCTCCTCCTTCTCCTCCTCCTCCCCCTTCTTCCTCTTCTTCTCGACCTCGTTCTCTGTTTTCTTACCGGGCCCCTTATCGCCCCGGCCCCACTCCTTCTCCTCCTCCTCCTCCTCCTCCGCCGCCCTCTGATCCGAGCCGTCCTCCTTCTCCCCGCCTTGCGTCTCCTGCTCCTCCTTCACCCGCTTCATCTTCCTGACCAGTTCGTCCAGCTCCTCCTGCTTCTCCTGCCGCTCCCTCTCCTGCTCCAGCTTGCTCTTGCTCTCCTGCTCCGTGAGCAGCTCCTTCAGCTCCTTCTCCACCTTCTCCCTCTCCACCATCAGCTCCACCTCGCTCTTCCTCCTCTCCTCGATCCTCTGCTTCTCCTCCTCCTCCCCTGCCGGATCTCCCTCCTTCCCGTTGTCCTCCTTTTCCTTCTCCTCCTCCTCCTCCTCTTCCTTCTGCTCGGAGCCCTTCTGGGCCTC
This sequence comes from Pseudoliparis swirei, assembly GCF_029220125.1. Lineage (NCBI taxonomy): Eukaryota > Metazoa > Chordata > Actinopteri > Perciformes > Liparidae > Pseudoliparis > Pseudoliparis swirei. Next base: position 3,790,778 of record NC_079407.1, read on the forward strand.
CCTCTCCTTCACGGCCTCGTCGCGCTTCTTCTTCAGCTCCTTCAGCAGTTCTTTGAGCTCCTCGTCGTTCCTCTCCTCCGTCCCCTTCTTGGTGATCTCCTCGGCCAGCAGCTCCTCCAGCTCCTTGGCTTGCTCCTCCTCGTTGTCCCGCCCTCTGTCTTCGATGCGTGGCTCCTCCATTACCTTCCTCTCGGCGTCGACCTCCCCCGTCTCCTTCGGGGTGGCGTTCACGTCTCTCTCCTCCTTCGCCTCCTCGTCCCCTCGCTTGAAGTCGCTCTCGTCGTCGGCCGGGTTGTCCTCGTACCGCTCCTTCCCGTCACCTCGCTCCGTCTCTGAAACAACACGACGCGTCACTTCTCTCACGAAAACCTGGAGCACCTATCTCCTCGTATAGGATACACTGAGCGCCTATCTCCTCATTTAGGATACACTGAGCACCTATCTCCTCATTTAGGATACACTGAGCACCTATCTCCTCATTTAGGAGACACTGAGCACCTATCTCCTCATTTAGGATACACTGAGGACCTATCTCCTCATTTAGGATACACTGAGCACCTATCTCCTCGTTTAGGATACACTGAGCACCTATCTCCTCATTTAGGATACACTGAGGACCTATCTCCTCGTTTAGGATACACTGAGCACCTATCTCCTCATTTAGGATACACTGAGCGCCTATCTCCTCATTTAGGATACACTGAGCACCTATCTCCTCGTTTTAGGACACACTGAGCACCTCTCTCCTCGTTTAGGATACACTGAGCACCTATCTCCTCATTTAGGAGACACTGAGCACCTATCTCCTCGTTTAGGATACACTGAGCACCTATCTCCTCATTTAGGAGACACTGAGCACCTATCTCCTCATTTAGGAGACACTGAGCACCTATCTCCTCGTTTAGGATACACTGAGGACCTATCTCCTCATTTAGGATACACTGAGCACCTATCTCCTCATTTAGGATACACTGAGCACCTATCTCCTCATTTAGGATACACTGAGCACCTATCTCCTCATTTAGGATACACTGAGCACCTATCTCCTCATTTAGGATACACTGAGCAACTATCTCATTTTTTAGGGACACACTGAGCACCTATCTCCTCATTTAGGATACACTGAGCACCTATCTCCTCATTTAGGATACACTGAGCACCTATCTCCTCATTTAGGATACACTGAGCACCTATCTCCTCATTTAGGATACACTGAGCACCTATCTCCTCATTTAGGATACACTGAGCACCTATCTCCTCATTTAGGATACACTGAGCACCTATCTCCTCATTTAGGATACACTGAGCAACTATCGCCTAGTTTTAAGATACACTGAGCACTATCTCCTAGTTTTAGGACACACTGAGCACCTATCTCCTAGTTTTAGGACACACTGAGCACCTATCTCCTCATTTAGGATACACTGAGCGCCTATCTCCTCGTCTTAGGATACACTGAGCACCTATCTCCTTGTTTTAGGATACACTGAGCACCTATCTCCTCATCTTAGGATACACTGAGCACCTATCTCCTCATCTTAGGATACACTGAGCACCTATCTCCTCTTCGCTCTCTCCTAATGGATGAACTTTCATCTCTCCATCACACATTATTAACTCTGCTTCCTCCCCGGAGTCTTTGTAATTTGTGATATTGGGCTATATAAAATAAACGGAATTAAATTGAATTAATTCCATGGTGAAAATAGATAAATAAAGGCAACGCTGAATCAGTCGCTCGGTGTTGTGCGTGTCGCGGTGTGTTGGTGCATTACCGTCGTCGGTCAGCCTCTGCAGCTCCCTGAGCAGACCCTGATGTCTTTGCACTTCATCGAGTTCCTCTGCGGAAACACACACACACACACACAGACACACACACACACTTCAATAATACAAAAAGGACCACCCAAAAGATAAATAGGACGGCCATCGCAGAATAAATCAGTTTTGTTGTTGTTGATTCAAATAAATAAATAAAGACAAAAGACCAAACAATGTGTCATTTTTTACAATTTTAAGTTTGTCAATCAAACATTTTAGTCAGAAAACAACAAACAAAGATAATTAGAGGTGTCACCTGCCAGCTGTGGGCCACACTCGTGCTGCGGCCCGTCTTCATTCAGAGTCTCCTGGATAATACATTCAACCTATACATATATATATATTTATATAAATATATATAATAAAAGAAAACAGACACAACTGTTTGAGACATTTTTTTTTTTTTAAAGAGAAGAAGAAGAAATTTAACAATGTGGGGAGATGAATAAGAACTTGTTTTCTGACCTTTGCATCGTCGAGGGGTGAGGTCACCGGCCGGCTTCCCACTGAGGCCCGAGGACGGAGAGAGAGAGAGAGAGAGAGAGAGACAGAGGCGATGGAGAGACGAGAACACGGATCAGTACGTTTAGCATACCTGGCACCACGGAGGAACTGCGTGGGTCGGAGCTGCTCCCTCATTAAGGGATAAGCACACAGCTGCAGCCCGGTGAGGCCACTCAGAAAAGAAGCTTAACACACCCCCCCCCCCCCCCCTCTGTCTCTTCAGGATGCAGATACTCTTTTAGTAAGCAAGCCGCCATCAGCACCCTTTTCTCACAGAGATACGTTGAAGCTAACAGGGAACTAAACGTCCGTATAGATCACAGCCCCCACCCTTTAAAAAAAAAAAATCTTGTTGTTATGTCACAACACACGAGATACTTTATATTAATATATTTTATATTCATCTCAACATGGGATCCAAGATGCCAACACAGTTCGGGGCCTTCACTGACTCTGCAAATGTACACAGCGAGATCAGATCAGAATCAATAGGACTAATAGATACCACGCCCCCCCCCTCCCTTCTCTCTCTCTCGACAGGTGAGCTCTGCATGTCTATGTGATGATGTGTGTGTGTGTGTGTTTGCGTGTGTGTAAGCTGGGACACCCTGGCCTCACAATTAAACCTGTGATCTGGCTCTGGCTGCCCAAATAAATCCTCAAAGCATCTCTCCCAAAACAATAATGTTGATACAAAAAAGAGTCAGGACTATATTTCACATCGATGCACAATAATGACATTATTCATCATTTTGTAGTTTAATTGCAGTGGCAGGTTGGGGGTATGAGACTATTACAGTTGCTGGTCCTGTGAACTTATTGTGGGCGTGGCTAGACAGTGCCCGTCTCCACGCACTGACAGTCTGCTCTATGTCGGCTGTGTTGATGTTATAACACCGCGCGTAAGACTCGTTATTACCATATTTTCATATCCTCCCGTCCCTCTGATATTAACCCTATCCACCAGCGGTCACGTGGTGTTTGTCGCTTTTATTTAAAACAAAACTAATGGACACGTTTTCTCCGCAGCTTGGGCACACGTATGTCTCAGTGCAGCGCGCGCGCTCATCACACGTGCGCCTTTCCGCTCACCTGCGCGCAGCGTCAATTTCGCATTTCATGCTCATTTCGAGAGGAATTTGTGAATACGCCAAAAAATAATAAAAAATACGTTCACGGTTATTAAAAATGTCCACCGGCCAGCAGCCGCAGCGCGAGTCCCGACAGGCGCGCGCGGAATTACGCAACGCCGCTTTATTTTAGCCCAGTAAAGTCATAAACCCCTGGAGGCTCGCGCGCTAGAAGCGAACATCTTTATAAAGTCTCATTGTGATGCGTTCAAGGCCGCGACCATAACGTGGGTTACATGCCGGTTAAAAAAAACCAATAACAGGGGAATAAAGAGGCGGTGTGGCGCGAGGAAGACGAGGCTCGTCTCCGGCTTAGCTACTCGTATTTTTGAGCCGTCATTTCACACACACACGCACATGCACTTTCTGTGTTTAATGCACGTGATAAATAGCCCACTTACCCCCGACGGCAGCCCAGAGAACAACCGCGGCTATGAGAAGTCCCATAGGATCCAGAGAGAGAGGTTCCTGCAGGAGATAACCTTGAAAATAACGGACTGGATCCTCTTCACATGCCGAGCCGAGCGAGGTGGAGCAGTGTGCGCGCGCGTGCGCGTGTGTGGTGTCAGGTGGCTTGATACCAGATCAGAGCCCAGACCCTGTCAAGGTGCCAGAAACGTCCTGCATTTAAGAGTGTTACCTAAATGTGTCTTATGTGATGCTATAAGTATGTTTATGTTTCTCTCTCGTGTACATTAGTATATATAATGTATATAAATATATAGTGCAATGTATTATAATTAATAATAATGTACTGTATTTGTTAATGAAGCACTTTTAAAATCAGATGTTATTTTACAAAGTGCCCTGACAGAAAAAGCTAAATCACAGCAATATTTTTTTTAAAGCCCAAATCAGGTAGAATATAAACACTGAGGGAAACATTAAACTCATTATCTGTAATCTCGCTCTAACCAAACCCCACTAAATATGCCCAGAGAGAATATTATTACAACATCTATTATACCAGAATAAATAAACATCCATTACCTCCCCTGGCTGCTAATTAATTTCCACAATTACATTAATTATTGATTCTGGTAATGTACCACAAATTAACAGGCGTGTGTGTGTGTCACCTCTGAAGCACTATTTGTTTGTTTTCCTGTTCTTCCTCCTCAAGGTCTCAAAGTATTATAATACTAGTAGTTATAAAGTGTTGGCCAGTAAGCAATACACGAGGCAGAAAGTAAACACTTTTTTATTGGTTATTCATTATTGCAGTTCTCCTCGTGACGCTTGGGGCGTAAAATTCACCCAAATAAAACATAAATATATTTACAGTGACAGTAAACTGCAGTGTTGAAGGTCTGCTCCAATGCCTTAAAACATCGATGCACTCCATTAAATTAATGTAGAGAACATTATGAGACCTACCTATTTGTCTTAAAGGGGACAGTTCACCCAAAATAAAAAATATATATATCTTTCCTCGTACCTGTAGCGCGCTTTAACAATTTGAACTTATTTGGAAGTGTGCGTTTCTCTCTATAATGGGACGAATAAAGACATTTGAAAATCTCAACATTGAAGTCTCTTTCCAGAAACCGTGACGCGAGGCAATCCACCGACCTCGTTGTGAGCGGCTTCATGTCTAAACTATTTTCTTTTCTCCACAGTCCCTTTAAAGATCTACTTCCTGTCTGGACTTGGTGGCGTTGGATGAGAGCTGGCTCTCTGGGCTTTTACCCGTGTCATCTGGTTCTGGGGGCGGGCCGCGGGGGTCGACTGTGCTGGTTGGGTCCGATGTATTTCAGAGGTGAGTACTTTGGGGCCTCGATGACCTCGAGGCCCAAATAAGGCTGCAGGGCCCGGGGGACACGCACCGCTCCTTCCTGGGGAGGAAGACCACCACATGAGACGCATCATTAATAACACGGATGATAAGTAGCTTCTGAAATGTCATAAATATAATCTAAAATAATATATAAATATGAAGAAAAAAGTCAAACATATATTTGTGAAATAGCCGGGCTTTTTGGGTTGCAGTAAATTCCATTTTATTTTATTAATAACATTTTATTTGTTCTAGTATTAAAATGAAATGCATCAATAAAAAATAAAAATAAATATATATTACACATTGTTATAGTCCTTTCTTTTGAATTACATAATTCAACACAGGAAAAAAAAATCTTTATTATATTATATTGAATAATATATTTATTATTATATTCAAAGATATTAATGCTTCGTGCAAAGTTCTAATGGGCCACGATAGACATCTCATACAGGTAATAAAATGTCAAATTAGTGGGTCATTAATAATAATTAAGAATCAGTATCAGAACAACCACGGCATCTTTTAACCAGTCAACTAAATTGACCTCTATTTTCTAAAGCAGTTAAGAAGTTGGGGTTTTGTGGGACTTTTTAGGAGCCCTTGTTTTACCCCGGGAACATTTTTTGGGGGAGTTTTTCCTGATCCGATGTGAGGTCCTGGGACAGGGATGTCGTATGAGTACAGATTGTAAAAGCCCTCTGAGGCAAACTTGTAATTCCTGATTTAGGGTTATTCAAACTGAGCTGAAGTGAAGTGCGCCCCCATGCTGGAGTCTCACTTTGGTCTGGTGGGTCTCCAGGATGGCGATGATGGTTCTGGGGACGGCACACGCTGTGGCGTTCACCTGGAGAGAAGAAGAACAAGACGTCACGCTGCGGGCGGCGAAAAAACACCGGCGGGGCGCCTCCTCCTCGCCCGAGGAGGTCTCACCGTGTGGGCGTACTGCAGGCCGCCGTCCACTCGTTCGTACAGGATGTTGAGGCGTCTGCTCTGGTAGTCGGTGCAGTTGGACCCGCTGGAAATCTGTAGGGGAGACAGCTGAGATCAGGAGCAGCAACATACAGCAAGTCAAGCATAGTTTTGTAAAAAAATAAAGTCTGTTATTGTCTTCTTCCCCCAGTGGAGAGGAATGACAGTCAATAGCGTCGTTATATTTACCATGGACCTTCTTATTCTACATAAGTTATCGTCTCCCCTTCAGTTCTTACAGCTACATTTGACCCTCACACCATCCTGATCAGACACGCCACAGATTCCTTCTCCACAGCCATAATGTGAGAGACAATAAATGAACAACGGGACTAAAAAAGAAGATTTTCCAGCAAAAGACGAGAGAAACACGGAGGTTGGTAAAAACAAGCTGCACAGAGAAGTTACGGACAGTTTCTGTCCGTTTGTTATGTCTTCAAATGTCGACTTTAATTCTCAGGGTGAGAGGAATGAGGAGGTGGGACTCGGCTGCACCAACAGACCTTTGACTGACAGCGTGTTAGTGTGTCTGTTCATGCACACCCTGCAGCAAATATCAACACAAATCAACACCTTGACATACATTACAGTTGTGTAGCTGACGGAGTGGGACTGACCTCTCCGTAGCTGTCCCTGCCGGGCATCCAGGCCTCAATGTCGTACTTCCTGTGTGCCGGAGGACCCAGTTCCTGTGTCGGCATGTCCAGCACTCTGAAAATAGAGCCGTAACTCACACACATATTCTAAATATCATGTAGTAGATGTATGAAAGAACAGGGTCACTTAGATCGTGACTGTGTGTGTCTGTATTTTCTAACCTGTAGTGTAGTTCCAGTGCAGAGAACATCTCCTTCTGCAGAGCGATGAACTCCTGCAGCAGCTGAGCGCTTTCCTCTCCCGTCTCGTCCGCCGTCACCCCGAACATCTCCACCTGCACAGACGGTTCACCGCGAAGATCGTTCACTTCATCGTGGAGGAGGCACAACAACAAGGTGCAGATTTCCACCGAGCAACTCGGGTGTGTGTGTGTGTGTCCCCGTTGTGACCTTGTTGAAGTGGTGCACTCTGTAGAGGCCCCATGTCTCTCTGCCCGTGTCCGTCTCCGCTCTGTAGCAGGTGCTGCTGCACACCGTCCTGCAGTGACACACGGCACGTCAGCTAGAATCACCCCGATACATCTGTAGCCCGCCAGGAGTGAGGGGTGAGGGGTGAGGAGTGAGGGGTGAGGGGTGCTTCTCACCTGGCAGGCAGGTCCTTCCAGCCGACTGCATGATCCATGAAATATCCTGGACGAGAGAGACACATCAAGTAGCTACTAAATACACACACGCACAATGGATGCTCCTTTTTCTTATTTATGATTCAAACTCATAGTGAAACATCTGATAATCATGCAAAATATTGCATGTTATGTCACATGTTTTTTTTTAAAAACAGCATTACCATCATCAGCAACTGGGAGATCTTTTAAAATAACCCAATATAAATCTCGATGTTCCAGGTCCGAAAAATGTGTATATTCAACATCTTTGCAGGTTTTTTATGTTGGTGAGAATTACAATAAACTATAATACCACCCCCCCCCCCACCCCCCAAAACGCAACCATATAAGCAAAAGTTGATAAACCATGTGGTGGCCGCTTCACAACGTCACACTAATAAGACTCACCTGCCACTCCGACCTCTCCGGTCCCCGCCAGGTTGAGGTCTGGGAAGCGAGCCTGGTCCAGGGAGTAGACCTGAGAGCGATGGGCGTTGGGCTGCATCCCACAACCCTCCTGGAGAGAGAGAGAGGAGGGGTCAGCGAAAGTGGGACACCGGAGTGGCATTCAAAACCCTTTTATTTTCAATATTTAATCCAGCATCTGCAATGATTCAGTCTTTCTACTCACAAACACGGCCCCCATCATCACGTCAGGCACCACCATGGGAACGAAGCCCTGGAGGGGGTCAGAAAGGAAGTGTGCGCTCCAGTAACACAATACGTTTTGAAAACTTTGAGGACCGTTCTTTCCACACACACACACACACACACTTACCCGTCGCTGCAGTGTGTCCAGGGCAAAGTTCTGGAGGGCCGTCTGGAGTCTGGCCCCGGCTCCCCTCAGATAGTAGGACCTGTGGCCTGAGACATGAGCCAGATGCCTGCGGGGAAGAAAATTATGGAAAATTGTTAAATACTACGGCATTAACATATTTATACCCACTGAACTGTCATCGTCTGTTCTGCTTCATTCAGGTGAACCGAGGGTTTAATTATATCGAGCTGCAACTGGAACAAGTCTGCATGGAACCACCACCAGTCGTCCTCACCTCTGCCGGATGAGACCCAACTCCTCTCCCAACTCCACGTGGCCTCTGGGCTTGAAGTCAAAGACTACAGCCGAGAGAGAGAGAGAGAGAGCAGATTATGAGGCGTGTCATCTCAAAATCACAAAAAGGGGTGAAGCAACTTTAAAAAATATATATTATTCACCTGGTTTCTGTCCAACCAGCTCCACCACCCTCGCCTGGCTCTCATCTCCCACTGGCTGAAAAAAAGGAACTTTAAGACACTCTTCACGAACCTTTCTTTTAAAATTAAAATAATAATAATAAATGATAATATTAATAAAATAATATATTTACTCGTTTGAGTCAAAACAGCTTCGAGAAAAAATGTAACATTTAACGAATAAATAAATATCCTCTGTGTTTATGTTCTATCTTTTATCCCACAAAGTTTCTGAGTAAATTGAATTTGCCAGGCTGAACACGCGTGTGCCGTCCTCTTTGGATATCTTTTTTTTTATTTTTTAAACGTCTCCACGGTTTTTTCTCTTACCTCACATTGCAATGAATTGTGGGTAGTTCCCTCGGGCAAAGTTTGCATCTAATGCTGACTTACGGAAAGGGTTCATAAAGACCGGGGACAGAACTAAACCCTGAGATTGGGCCACAATTCACAGAAGGATGTGTGTACATATGTGTGTGTGTGTGTGTGTGTGTGTGTGTGCGTCCTCACCACGTCAGGGTGCGAGGTGTTGGGCAGTCGGAGCGCTCGCCCGTAGTGCTCCTGATCCAGCTCCGTCTCTCTGGGTTGGAGTAGATTCAGTCGGCTGCGGATCTGGCGGCCGTGCTGCAGAGCGCGGGTGTACTCCGGGAGCTGCGATGGTGGACAACAAGCTTTCAGAACGGTTTCACAACGTAGATTTACCACCGACCGGTTCACAAGCATCAGAGTTACATTTCTTAACTTACGTCACCGAGGGCTTTCTTGTCATTCTTGGCCTGTGAGGAAACATCATTAAAGTCAAAAAACTAAACAACCTCTATCAGATGAGTGACCAGAGCTGTAATAACCTTCACTGACCACTAGTGCTCTGACTGTGTTACTGACGCTCCTCTTCTGCTCCTCCAGCGCCGAGATCTCCGTCCTCACTGCCTGGAGCTCCTGCCACACACACACCTGCAACGTGGACACACAGCCGATCAGTCAGAACCACAGCGGGTTCTCCGCGGTTCCCTTTAAACACACGTTTACACGTTCCATGACAATGCTCGGAGTGGCTACGCGTTTGGGTTCGCTCATCTAGTCTTTGTTTGGTTCATCTTCCTATTTATTTATGTTCAATATGATAAGAGTGTGTGAGCAAATCGAGAATCACCAACCAGCCGAGTGAAATGTGTCAACACATCGGACCAATATAGATTTAGTTTGTTTTTGTTCCTTTATTTCCATGAAGGAATAATGTGCTGATAGTTAGTATCCAAACATCTTAATAACTACTTTATGACAAAATATATAACAAATTGGAAATGTCAGTCAGCATCCATTCAATCCTTCTGTCCATGGTGTGGTAATGGTCCCCACGCCACTTAAACATTTATTTAGAGACACAGAGTGTGACGCTTGAAAACGATTTATTTAAATTGCTGAATGGGGAGAGTTTCTGTGTGAGTTTAAGGCACACACTGCACGTAAGAGCAGGATGTGTGTCACCCCAAGGTAATTAAGATAGGATAGGATATTACTTTATTCATCTTAGTGAATTTAGTGAAGCAGCAGCAAACATGTTGAACAGTCAAAAAAACATCAGAAACAAACACATATTCAATAAAGAGTATTTCTATATGTATATAGTATTTCTGTATCAATTAGGGCACACTGAGTGTGTGTGTATTCCTTATACGAGACACCAATCACAGCCTAATAATTGGGCTCATTGCAGAACATTTATATCATAGTTAGATGAGCACGCGGCCAGCTGTCCGCCCCCCAGAGACTTAACTTAACTCACACAAAAAAGGACATTTTGCTGAGGAAACACTCACAATCCTGCGGACGTCGTCCCCTCGCAGGTCTCCCTTCCTGTTCTCTACATTCGCGATGACTTTGTCTGTCTCCTCGCACACCGCCCTCATGTCCAGCTCGGGCTTGTCGCTGTAACCTTCGCGGACGTGCTCGTACAAGCTGCTCCGGGCTCCGTGCGACCAGCGCTGCGGGACGTACACGCGTGCCCTCTGCCGCGAGCCGCGTCTGGCCGCCGGCTTGAGCCCAGCAAGCGCAGGGACTCCGTATCTCACGACCATGCCGATGCAGGTCGCCATGTTTGTCTTCTGGTTGGTGTTGCGTTCACAGTGCCTGGGAATAATCGGAGTCGTACTCTGTGTTGTGGGCTCCTCGGTCAGCTTTTTGCTATTCTACTTCAAACGACGTGCGTTTTGAATACAATGTTATAACGTACATTAAATTACAATAACACTTTATACATTTCTTTGCCTTCATTCCCTGTCTTTTTTTAGCTGCTCGTGGAGCCCGGGAGCTGTGTCAACTGTGAAAACGGTCGTAGTTGCCATGAATGCACCACGAATGCGGAAATGATTGTTTCGGAAATGAAATAACATTTTTAGTTTTTATTTCATCTAAAAAAATATATACATATAAATAATACTGTATGTAACGGTTATCACATAATGTCAAATAGGTGAGCGGGACATTTATTTTTATTTTCCAGTGACAGAAAACGACTCAAACAAATCGTCACGAGCCAAAGGTCAGCCAATCAGGAGAGCGGAAGTTGAACATTGCGGTAATCCGGTTCAGACGTGACAAGTGCGGCCGACTGAACCTGGACCCGGTTCTAATATTCCGGTATATTCTCCTGAAACGAACCCTCTTCGCCTCACGGCCGAGCTGGAGGCTCGCGGAGGACGCCACGGTGGACTGATGCGTGTCGTTGCGACGGGGAGCCGCGGTGCAGCGGGAGAAGCGTTCCTTTGTAAGCTAGTCCGGTCCGTCAGTTGGTAACCGTTGGTGATGTTGCACGGCTTCGTGGTCCCCAAAAGGCCCCCGGGGCGAGCCCGTTACTGCTGAGCCCCGGAAGGACCGAGACACTCCGATGAGAGCGAGGAGAGCCCCCCGAAGCTTCTGGTAGCACACCGGGCCGCGGTTAGCCCCCCCCCCCCCCGGCCCCCCTGAACCGCATCACACCGATTCCTGTTGAGAGGGAGACCCCATCAGCCTTCACGGTGGAAACGAGAAGAAGAGCAAAGGTAAGGAAACAAGGGAATGGGGTCAAGCTGTAGGATACATGTCCCATCACCTCTTACAATTAAATCAGCATTAAATTAGTCTGGGAAGCCCAAAAATAGAAGCATGATGGAGATGATTCATATCTGGGTCGTATCTGTTTACATGTCTGTTACATGGAGGCCGAGCACGCATAAAGGTCAAAGTGCACGTCCCGGCCTAACGATGTTCTGCCCTTCAGATGAACGCTGTGCGGGGCGGGACGGTCACCTGGCGTCCCCAGCCGTGGAAGGACGGGGACGGGGGAGGAGGGGAGCCTCTGTCGGACAGCGACTCGGAGGAGGAGGACTTCCCCGACGACAGCACCACGCCGCTGGGAGACTACATCACACATGGTGGGAGAGGGGGTGAGAGAGGGAGGGAGAGAGAGCGGCCCTGCCCCGTCAAATACAGACTCAACCCTCCTCTTTTCCTCTCCTCTCTTCCTGCCGTGTGTGTGTGTGTGTGTGTTTTAGGACTGAAGCAGCTCCTGGATGCTCAGCAGCTGTGTGATGTCACTCTCCTCGTCGAAGGGAAGAAGTTCATGTGTCACAGGTATGATGGCGGCTGTAATAAACAGAAAAACAATACATTAAACGGACAAGTTTTTATAAAAGAACCACCCAATATTTCGTGGAAATGTGTCCAGAAACGAGTGTCTGCCCCCCCCCCTCTCCCTCCCCCTCCCTCCCTCCAGAGTCCTGTTGGCGGCCGTGAGCCCTTACTTCCGGGCCATGTTCACCAGCCCTCTGGTGGAGTCCCGCCTCACCGAGATCCGGCTGGAGGAAGTGACGCCGTCCGTCATGGAGACCGTCATCCAGTTCGTGTACACCGGCGAGGCGGGGCTCTCCCTGGACACGGCCGAGGATCTGTTCGTGGCCGCCAACCGGCTCCAGGTCATGCCCCTCCAGGACCTGTGCTCCAGGTGAGTAATGAGACTCCGCCCACTCCTCCTCTCCACCACCATCTGCCTGATGGATCGTGGAGGTCTCCATCGTGGAATATGCCTACTATGAACTATTCATACACTCTGTCATATTCATTGAATGTATTTTAACTCTAAATCTGTCCTTCTGGTCACATGACATCTATTGCATCTGTCCATCCTGGAGAGGGATCCTCCTCTGTTGCTCTCCTGCAGGTTTCTTCCCTTTTTTTCCCCCTGAAGGGTTATTTGGGAGTTTTTCCTGGTCCGATGTGAGGTTTTGGGTCAGGGATGTCTATGTGTACAGATTGTAAAGCCCTCCGAGACAAATTTGTGAAATTGGGCGATACAAATAAACCGAATTGAATGAGGAGCACGTTGACGGCGTTATCTCTCCGCCTCTCACCTCCTCTCTCCTCCTTGCGGCCAGGTTCCTGTTCGAGCACCTCTCCGTGGATAACTGCCTGGGGATGTACTCTCTGGCCCGCTCTCACCACGACCAGCTCCTGCTGCGCGCCTCCCTGCGGCTGGTCGCCCAGCACTTCCCCCGCGTGGCCCGGCAGAAGGACTTCCTCCTGCTGGACCACGGCACCCTGGGCAGCCTCCTGAGCTCCGACCGCCTGGGCGTGGACTCGGAGGCCGAGGTGTACGACGCGGCGCGCCGCTGGGCCGAGCACCGGCCGCCGGACCGCTACGCCCACATGCCGGCGCTGCTCCGCCACCTGCGGCCGGGCCTGCTGTCCCAGGAGGAGAGCCGGCGGCTCCGCCAGGAGCTGGGGGCGGGCGAGGGCCCCGGGGGGCCCCTGAGGCCGCGGGAGGGCATGTTCGAGAAGAAGATCGTCTGCGTGGACCTGACGCCTCGGGAGGAGGAGAACGCGGCGGCGAGAGACTGCACGGTGGACTGCTTCGACCCGCGCACGGGGAAGTGGGAGAAGCTGGCGGCGCTGGGCTCGCTGGTCAGCCCCGGCTGCGCGGCCGTCGGCGACCGGCTGTTCGTGGCGGGCGGCGTCCTGCGGTCGGGCTCCGTGTCGGCGGCCGTGCACGAGTACGACGCCGTGTCGGACCGCTGGATCGAGCGGCCCTCCATGGCGCAGCCGCGGGCGATGCTCGGCCTGCTGGGCTGCGGCGGCTCGGTCTACGCCCTGGGGGGCAGCAACCGCTCGGCGCTGCTGGACTCCAGCGAGACCCTGGAGCTCGCCACGCTGCGCTGGACCCCGGGGCCCCGGCTGCCGCTCCCGCTGCGCGCCTTCGCCTGCGCCGCGTTGCGCGGCCGCCTCTACCTCCTGGGCGGAACCACGCTGGAGCAGAACCGGGCCGTGGTCCACTCGGGGGTGCTCATCTACCACACGCTGACGGACTGCTGGACGCGGGTGGCCCTGGACTCGGGCGCCACCTGTCTGGCCGGCGGGGTGGCGGTGCGGGGGGGCGTGTGCGCCATCGGCGGCTACATGAGGGACACGACCAAGTTCCTGGACGGGAACTACACCAACCTGGAGACGCTGGACGCCACCGGGCGCGTGCTGTTCTTCAGAGAGGGCCGCGGGTCCGGGGCGGAGCGGGAGGTGACGGGGGGCGGGGCGGTGGTCACGGCGGAGCAGCGGGGGGGCGCCGGCGGCGGGAGCGACCGGGCGCCGAGCCCCGTGGTGTTCCCCGGGCTGCCGCGGCGGATCGCGGCCGGGGGCGTGGCCAGGTGGAAGCGCAGGATCTACGTGCTGGGCGGGGAGAACGGCTCCCGGTTCTACGACAGCGTGTACTGCTGGAAGCCCGGCTGGCGCAGCTGGGTCCAGAGGCGCGAGAAACTCCCGGGGGACACCGGCGGCGTGAGCCAGTTCGGGTGCACCACGCTAAAGTTCCCCAAGAAACACATCCTGTCCCGACTGAGACTCGCCAAAGACAACTGCAAGAAGGCGGCCGACTAGCTCCACGGGGACCGATGGGACCCGAGTCATGTGACGCAGAGACGGGCGCCGGGCCCAGTTTGACCTCGCGATGGGCCAAAGGGTCAAAGGGTCAACGGGAGGGCCCAGATTAACCCTACGATGGACTGGATGCAGGGGGATCGTATAAAATGTAACACGGAGAGTCGGGAGTGGCGCCAGAATCCGGTTGAACGCGTCATGCAACACGCACCTGAATGTGACCCAGTCCACTACATAGAACTGGAGAGAGAGAGAGGGAGAGGGAGGGAGAGAGAGAGAGAGAGAGAGGGGGAGAGAGAGGGAGAGAGGGATACTTTTTTTAATGCATTGTTTTCATAAAGTTTCATATTACCAGCTTCTTTTTTTTGCTGACGTAATGTATTTGTTTCCATTCATTTAAGGTTGTTTTGAATGCTGTGAATTTTCTCAGCAGCGTTTAGTTTAGACACAAGGAAACCGGCACATCTCTGACTGTCGGACTTCATCCCCCTAAACCCAGTTGTCGTTGTTGTTGTTCTTTCTCACGTGGGCCTGTGATGCTACACTTGAGGGCTCCTGAAATACACGGTGAAGACGTCCTGTGTGTTCTCTCATCTCATTGGAGGACATCGGTGTCATAACCATCAGTGGCTCATTGGTCCAGGTCATGCTGTTGTTGGAAGGCACTTATGAGCTTAGAGCGACCCGTCAAAGCCCGAAAGTGACTGAGGGTGTTTATATATATATTTTTTTAATAAATTGAATCTTAAATTCAGATTCAGAGGTGGAAGCTTGCACACACATGTGGGCGTATTGTTTATTTACGTTCTGTTGTCCTCTTATTTATTCACATTGATCAGATCACATCAAAAACTACCACACTGTGGAAGCACCCTTTTCTTTTTTTTTATTTAGAAAATCGCTGAAAGATTCCCGTGACATTGCAAGGAATGTGTTTTTAATTGCCAGAACGCAGCAGGGAGTTCTTTTAGTTTTGAGTTTTGGGGAATTTTCTCACCATCTTAACAAATTAGCCCAGATGTTAGAGTTTAAATACCGTGACGACGTCTTTAGCTGTATGTGCAGAGCGGATGAGAAGCAATAATATGGTGAGGAAGAAAGTATTTTCCCCATAAATTGTGACCGACGAGACGAGTGAAGCCTGATTCATGTCGCTCCTGCAAAAAAATACTAATTTTCTTCGCTGTGTGGTTTACCTCATAATTCAGTTTAATTTGTGAAAGATTTAAAACTGGGATCTCTTGATTGTGATCTTGTGATTATTTCAGTCGGTTCACAAAGAACCCAGATCCTCACTTTGGTTGCTGAGCTTCAGTTTGTGTTTGCAAAACAAAAAAACAACAAAAGTTGTGCTCGCGCTGCAGGGCTCCACCGTCGCCGTCGCCTGCTTCCCATTAGCGACATTTTTGAGAAATTGTGCAACAAGCCTTTTGTTTTGTTACATATAAAAGGAAATGGTGACATATATTTGCGAGGTGGACATCCCGTCGTCATCGCACACGCCACATTTCAATGTTGTGTCTTCGTTACTGAAAATGGAAGGTGATAAAAATAATGTAAATATTATTTCGACAACCCGCCGTTGTTTATTTCCCCATTTCCAGTAACATGCTCCGAATCTTCACCCTGAAAAGTCCAATGAGGTGTGTGTGTGTGTGTGTGCGCGTTTTCTACACCGACATGTAAATCTGTACGAGCTCTTATTTGCACAGGTTCAGAGAAGTGAAGCTGCCCTCCTTTGTGGATCCGCTCTGCGAGATGATTAAAGGACTGTTTGCATTACGCTGTTGCCACTTCATTTATTTTATTTATTATATATTAATATTTATTTATATATATATATATACACACACAATATGTTAGCTTATTACTAATGTATTGACCGATAATAAGATGTAGAAATAAATGCACCAGATGTGGTTGAGGTCATTTAGATCATGTCATACTTTGTCCACCAGGTGGCGCCACCAATCAGATTTAGTTTCACACTAAAATGTGCCCAATTTGTTATATTTATATTTAGAAATCATGCAATCAAGCAGGTGTATTTCAAAGTGAATTATAGGTTTGTCAGAAATACTGCTCATTACCTTTTGGATGTTAAGAAGAAACACGATATGGTGCTTCCTTCCTAAAAAGGGCCAAAATAAGGCAACATATTGAAACTTAAAACAATATTTAGTCTGATCAATACACCCTAACCCTTCACTTATAATTAAAGGGACAACGCTCCTCAGCGACTTCCCAACAGGAAAGAGATTAACTTTATTAAAATATATATATTATATATACATAATTTATAATATATATATAATATAAAAAATAATATATAATATATAATACTAATTCCAAAGCATAAAGTATAACCTTAAATGACACAAATAAATGAGACAATAGTTTGATTAAAAGGAATAAACATGTCTTCAGTTTAAGCTGCGTTCACTTGCAGCATGAGAGTATTGAGAGTGTATGCCGGCTTATATTTTGACCGTCGTTCTTTTAAAAGCATATTCATTATTTAAAACTCAGCGTAAATGCACATATGAATATAACACATTGCCATGACTTTTGGGAGATAAGTTGTTTTCCTTGCCTGGAAATAACCATTTACAAATTCTCTGACTTCCAGGTTTTCCATGAGCGTAAGAACCCTGTAAAGTACACGAGACCATTTGGAGGAGGGGCTCTGATCTGAGACTGCATTAACAAAAAAATGCTGAATTGTTTTTTCAGCTCCATCGTCTGGTGTTCAGCCTCCGTCCGTCCAAAGAGGAGAGGCCGGATCTGGACTGGGAGCAAGAGAAGAGGAGCCGAGAGGATGAGGGAGGAGGAGAATGGCGACGCAGGTAGGAAACGAGTGAAGGACGTCTTTGTCAAACGGAGGAGGAGAAACGCACCAACTCTTTTCTCTCTCTCTCTCTCCTCACGCGTCTGTAATGCAGAGTTCACGTTTCATCTGGTTAAGACACCATTACCGGACACGGTTACACGTGGATTCGATCTGCGCTCGCCTCCGAGATAAAAGGTGAGAAATTAAGAAAGTAAAGTGGAATTTGGACGCCAGGTAAACTCAATAAAGTCTCGAGTAGCCCGACGATTCTTTTGCCCGAGTGCTTTTTGAATCTTCGGCTCGAGAAATCAATG
Source organism: Pseudoliparis swirei (assembly GCF_029220125.1). Classification (NCBI taxonomy): domain Eukaryota; kingdom Metazoa; phylum Chordata; class Actinopteri; order Perciformes; family Liparidae; genus Pseudoliparis; species Pseudoliparis swirei. Next base: position 3,808,524 of record NC_079407.1, read on the forward strand.
AAACGGATGAGTCACTTCGTTAGTTAACGTCGGAGAATAAAGTGCACGTCGAGTTCTTCCGAGGCTGCATAAACTACATCACTCATTAAGTAAAGATATGAGTTGGCAAGAGATTAAAATGAATTTAAATGACTTGCATTTCTGCCCCATGTTGTAGTCTTTGCTTTTTTTGGCCGTTGACAAGCATCAAAAACCAAACGCGCCGTCGCCTCGTCAGACACCAACACGAGCCGGGGGGCGATTCAGATTTCCAGTTTTAATCATCACGTCTTTTTTTTTATTTAAGCAGATATTTTTCCCATTAGCATTGTACATGTCTGGAACCTACAGAGTTCTCCCATGAATACCCAACGATCCTCCCACCTCCATGCAGAGATTCAGCATCATTTATCACATCGGTCCTTTAATGTCCAGTCTGTCAGTTTGCAGGGGGGGGGGGGGGAGGAGGAGGGGATCCTAGAGTGAAGAGTCAGAGCCGTCACCAGGCACTGTTCATTCAACGCTCCCGCACAGAGTTATGGGTGGATCCAGTGGAGTCGGATCTGACATCTAGCCACCGACAGGGTCCCGTGCAACTCCCACAACTCTTCATCACGCGTGAGGCAACTGACGCCTCAAGCTCCTGCAGGGTGGGGTGGGGGTAGAGGTAGGGGGGCTTTTAAGGCTGGTGTAGAGAGTTTCTGTGGTAGTCGGTTTCACCCGCTGCGAAGCATGAATGACGGCTTTGGCGAACACCTGCCCTCTACCTAAACTCATGGGGGAGGGGCGAGGTTGAAAACAAAGGTGGAGTATTTTAAAAAATACATCTTTGCAGGTGGAGTGGGATGACAGACTGATACAGGGAGAACACAGTCCTCAAGAATAAAAGCAAATACAATAGCAAACATTCCGACACACGCACACACGCACACGCACAACCCAAATAAAACAAAAACAATAGCAAACGAGCAAAGTCCAATCAAACCATACAAAGTGACATCAGGCCTTTCCAAAGTGACATCAAGTTTCTCTTTTTAATCCCATTCATTCATCCCACGGGTCAGAAGTCTCTGTAAACTCAGTGGCTCCTCCTCTTTTTCTTTTCTTTCATGGCTGCTCAGCGAGGTCAGGGTCCGCTCTGACGACGAGCCGGCCCCCCCAGCGGCGAGCGTACCGACGTCGCGGCGGGCCATTTGCGGAAATTAACGTCGGCGACACGGGCGACGACTTCAGCAGCATCATCATCATCATCATCATCAGGGCGTCCGCCGCGGTTTACGTTACAGCACATTCAGAGGAGTAGAAACGCATCCGGCGCCGGACAAACGGTACAAATGGCGTCTTGTACAACGGAGAGAGAGAGAGAGAGAGTCGACTTTGCTTTTATACAATCACAGTTCGAGAGCGACGCGGGACATTCCTTTTACGTCTCGTTGGTACAGCTCGTTCCTCTGAGGCGAGGCGTGGAACGTGGGGGGGGGGGGCAAGTACGGGGAACGTGTGAGCGGGCCTCGAAGGGCGATGCATTTCTACGCGTCGTCTTTTATGAACGCTCATCTGGGTCAAAAACCAAAAACACACCGCAAAAGTTCTCACACGGACGCCACCGTCGGCCTCGCGTGGAGCCGGACAGAAACCTGGGTGAACGAGAGGCAGAACGAGGAGGAGGAGGGACCCCAACCACGGGATGCAACGTTTAAAAAAAGAAAGAAAGAAGAAGGTGCCGCTCCGGAGCACAGCGGGATTCTGGAGGGGTCGGAAAAAGGAGAAGAAACAGGCGAGGAGAGACACCGCTCTCTTCCTTCTTCACCTCTCAACCTCCCTTCAAAGGAAAGAACCCGAGAGAGGAGGAGGAGCGCCGGAGCCGAGACGCACGCCGACAACCCCGGCGCGCTCCTTCCTCCCGGCGACCCTCTCCGATCGGTCCTCCGAGCCGAGACGGGAGGGGGGCGGAGCCAGAAGGAGGTGGGCGGGTCCTCCCCCCGCCCGTCTACCTGGCGTCCTCCCGCTTGTCCTCCCGCTTGGCGCGGGCCGGCTGCTGGGCGGCGCCGGCCGGCTGCTGCACCCAGTTGTTGTCGTGGAGCCCGACGCGGCAGCCCGGCGTGTCCTTGTCCGGGCGCCGGCAGCACATCCAATAGGAGCGTCCGTAAGGCAGGTCGTGGTGGTACGGCTTGGGGTGCCAGCGGCACAGCGACACGTCGCCGCGCGCGTGCTGCCGCTTGCACTGCTTGCACGGGTCGTCCCGGTAGAGCGGGTCGCGGTTCCAGCGCGAGTCCACCGGCCGCACGCCGTACGCCTCGATCAGCGCCCGGAAGTCGCGGCAGGCGCACTTGAGGGCGGCGAGCGCGCGCGTCGGCAGGCGGCCGAAGATGTTGACCGCGATGTGGTCGGGCAGCAGCAGCATGTACTGGCGCGGCTCCAGCAGGCGCTGGATCTGGAAGCGGATCTCCAGGAAGTCGTGGGACACATGGCGGTAGAGGCGGCACAGCGAGGGGTCGGGGCAGTCGGCGCCGCCGGGGGAGTCCGGCCCGGCCGCCCGCTCCCCCGCCCCGTTGTTGTTGGCGCAGTCCAGAGAGCAGATGCCCGACCCGCCGCCCGGCCCTTTGGCGTCGTCCTCGGGGCCCCGCGGCGGATGGAGGAAGAAGAGTTGACCCGGAGGGGGGTCGTCCGACGAAGGGTCACACCCTCCTCCTCCTCCTCCGGACATGGCGAAGCACACCGTCTCCTCCTGCACGTTCTCGGCGCCGTCCTTGCCGTAGAACACGCACTGGTCCACGGCGCCCGTCACCACCACCTCCACGTGGAAGCCGGTCACTCGCTCGCGCCCCGCCGCTTTCTTCTCCTCGCGGGACGGGTCGGCGCCGCCGTCGGGCCGCCGGGGGTCGCCCTCTGGTTTGGGGGCGGTGGCGGCGAGCAGCAGGCCGCCGGGGTCCCGGGACGAGGAGCTGACGAGCTGGTAGAGGTCGCAGGTGATCTTCTCTTTGGCGCCGGCCGCCGTCTGGCCGCCGCCGCCGCCGCAGCTCATGAACATGCAGCGGGAGCGGCCGGCGGGCTCCAGCGGAGAGCGCGGGTCCAGGTTCGACACGCGGAAAGCTATTCGGACCTCGCCGTGGCCGGGGGGCGGGGGAGGGGCGGCGACGCCGGCCTCCCCTCCTCGCCGACGCTCCTTCTCTCCGTCTCCGTTGGGAGAGTCCACTCCGGAGGCCAGACGGAACCGACTCTCCTGGTTCTGGGACTCAAAGTGCGCGATGGCCTGGGCGACCCTCAGGGACTCCTGCTGCTCCTCCAGCTCCTGGTCCGTCTGGATCAGGGACGACGGCTCCTCCTCTTTGGCGCCCGAACCGTCCGCCGCGTACACGATGGGAGTGGGCTCCGACGCCCGGCCCCGGAGGAGGGTGTGCTGGTGCGGGGCGAGGCCCGGGCCGTGAGGAGCGGTGTCCTGGTGGTGCTGACCGCCGTGGACCGCCATCATCCCCTGGAGGGCCGCGGACGTCCTCCGCTCCACCAGGGCGACCATCTCCGCCACCGACAGCAGGTCCGACTCGCTCAGCGGCGGCTCGTCGGGGTCGGAAGGCGAAAGGGGGGAGGAGTCGCGGCCGAGGCTCGGCCCCGAGGCCGCGGAGCGGGTCGGGGGGTCGTAGGACGAGCACCGCCTTCGTCTTTTGGCTTTGCTGCAGTCGGTCGCCCAGTTGCCTTTGACCTTTGGACAAACGGTTCATATTTAGTCAGATGAATGGAACTCAAAGCTCTTTCATTATTTGGACGTGTCGGCTCTTTACCTTCATGGCGCTGGGTCTGGGCTGACCCGCTCCGCTGAACTGGTGCGCGACGAAGAAGGCGATCTTCTCCTTGGTGTTGCCCGGCTTGATGACGTACCAGGTGTCCAGCAGCACGCGGCCGTCTTCCATCTGGGCGCAGGAGGGCGGCGCCGGAGGGGCGCGGCTCTGTGAGCCGGGGACGAGCTCCGGTTCCGGCGGCGTGTTCTCCGAGCCCGCATCCCCCTCCTCTTCCTCTTCTTCTCCGTTCGCCTCCCGCACACCCACTATCATCCCTCCATCTTCACCTCCGTCCACGGTCCTCCTGGCGCCCGGAGAGGGCTCGGCCTTGCAGAGGGAGGGGGACCCCGACCCGCCGCCGCCTCCTCCACCGCCGCCGCCGCCCCCCGAGCCCGGGCTCCTGGCTTTGTTCTGGGAGTAGGTGCCGAAGGGCCGCGGGCACCACAGGCGGATGTGGGAGAAGGTGTCTCGATCCATCAGGATGCGGACCACCGGGGCATATCGGCATCTATGCTGGCCGGCAGACGCCCAGAGCCAGAGCGCTCATCCTCGGCACCCCCCCCCCCCCTGGTCCCGGCGACCCGACGGGCACCGTCTGTTGCCAAGGCCGCCGGCAACGCTGGGGAGACGACCTGCATCGACGGGAAAGGGAGAGATGAGAGGAAAGGGTGGGGGTGCCGGCGGGGAGAGAGAGAGAGAGAGAAGCGGCCCAGTGAAAACAGAGTTTGCATTTCTAGAGCGACGACGCAGATCGGATGATGGACGAGCGATAGAGGCGCCGTCGAGTCGGAGCCCGGACGCCCCTGGAGAAAGACGCCGATATCGTCACGCGACTCACTGAACTTCTCACAACTGGTCCGCCTCCCTACTTTGCCAAACTCAATCAGCCGGTTACGTCGTGCGCTGATCGTCTCTCGCTGCGGAGCCGCCCAATCAAATTAAAGGGATTCCATTTCAGGTTTTGGCGTCTGCAGATGAAAGGGAGGAAAAGATGGAACACAAAAGCTCCAAATGGATTTCTCTCTCCCTCTCCCCCCCCCCTCTCTCTCTCCTTCTCCCCCCCCCCCTCCTTCTCCCTCTCTCCCTTCTCCTCCTTCTCCCCCTCTCTCTCTCCTCCCTCCCCTCTCTCTCTCCTCCTCTTCCCCTCTCCCCTCTCCTCTCTCCCTCTCTCTCTTCTCCCTCTCCCTCCTCTCCCTCCTCTCTCTCCTCCTCTCCCTCCTCTCTCTCCTCTCCCTGTCCCTCCTCTCCTCCTCTTCCTCCTCTCCCTCTCCCCTCCTCTCTCTCCTTCTCCCCCCCTCTCTCTCTCTCCCTTCCCCCCCTTCTCCCTCCTCTCCCTCTTCACCTCTCTCTCCTTCTCCCTCTCCCCCCCTCTCTCTCTCTCCTTCTCCCTCCTCTCCCTCTCCTTCTCCCTCCTCTCCCTCTCCCCCCCCTCTCTCTCTCCTTCTCCCTCTCTCTCCCTCTCTCTCTTGCATCTCAGTGCTTCAAAGAGGACTTGCTTAATAGGAGGCAACGCAGGGCGGAGCGGGCAGGCACATGCTATTTTTAGCAAACAGCAGGGGGGGGGGGTGTAGCTGTCCTCCCCCCTCCCCACTGCCAAAGAGCCTACGCTACAGGCTGGGTGAGGTGGTGGTGTGGGGGGGGGGGGGGGCAGCCTTTAGTCCACCCAGCCCCTCCGGCGCAGCCATGCCAGCCGGAGGGGCTGCCAGGAACGTGCCGAAGGAGAGGAACGAGTTGGCGCGCCGCTCTCCTGAACGAATGAGGAGATCGTAAGAATCCTGCCACCACTCCGGTAATCGGCGTACGCCACCGCGAGTCACTCAGCGCCGGCGGTCGCAATTTGGTAGCTTTTGTTGACAAGCAGGAAACTATTGCGTCACTACTGCAATTATTTCATAACTCCAAATGACAACAAGGCATCCCCATGTCCCGCTGCGTCTCTCTTCAACTCAACAGGGTGGGACACGCAGTCGGACTTGAGGGGGATTTCATTGAGTAACTTGTCCTCTTTCTCAGAGAGAGGTTTCTCAGACGGCCGGTTACATTCTGAGGCGTGGCAGCCTGGCAGGTGACCAGCTGCCGGCGCCGGGACCGGTTCGGCTCGATGTGCACCGACAAATAGCAAATCGCCAAAAAAATAGGCTCGGCGCAAACATTCCTAGGCGTTGCAGCGAGGAAAGGAACGGTTTGTTTCTCCGGTGGTCGAGCTGGTTTTGCAGCCCTTGAAAATCAAATAGTCAGAACTCTTTAATGATCCGTGTTAACTTAAGCTACCAGATTGTTTAACCCTTGTGTTGCCTTAGGGTCATTTTGACCCGAATCAATATTACACCCTCCCCCCGCCTTTGGGTCATTTTGACCCGATTCAATGTTTCACCCTCCTGTTACCTTTATATTTACTAACATATTTTACCCTTTGGGTTCAATTTGACGCCAGCAATTAAAACCTCCAGAAAATTATTAGAATTAATATTGTTTTCCAAGTTTAAGTGTGAGGCACTTTATGTTTGTTTGTTGACTACCGAAAGAACACCGACATTAAACATTGAATGGGGTCAAATTAATCCTAAGGCGGGGAGGTGTATATTGATTTAATCAAATGACCCTAAGGCAACACAAGGGTTAAAGAGCTTATTTAGCCAAATATACAAATAAAAAGGTTGATGCATTTGTTTAAGGTGAGTTTATCTCTCAAACACGACACAGTAGCGTGCTTTCCATCTCAACCGCCTTAAATCCACAGGCTTTATACAAACAGGTCGTTGTTGTTGTGCTCCTCTGCCTCACGCGCTCTGAGGCGGTGGCGCATTTTTGACGAATGGAACGGCTCCGAGGTGCGACCGGCACACGGCGCCCGCACGGCGCCCGCGAGCCGATTCCGACGCTTCCTCTGTGATCACACGGCAGCAGCAACGCGCAGAGAGCCGGCAGATTACACCGATGCCGGTGAACCTTTTTTTTTTTACTACCCTTTCTCTCCGTGTTCCCTTATGACTCTTTAACACTATCTCCTCCACCCCCCCCCCCCCCTCACACACACACATCCCACCCCTCACTGCATCAGGCAATCCATCACTCATAACGGAGAGGGGCCAGAAGAGAGACGGTCTGCCCACTGCAGTGCTTCAGTACGGCACACACACTATTCCACTTTACACACACACACTATTCCCCTTTACAAACACACTATTCCCCTACACACACTATTCCCCTTTACACACATACACACACTATTCCCTTATCCTTCCACACACTATTCCCCTTGACACACACAAACACACTATTCCCCTTGACACACACTATTCCCCTTTACACACAAACACACTATTCCCCTTTACACACAAACACACTATTCCCCTTTACACACACACTATTCCCCTTTACACACAAACACACTATTCCCCTTTACACACACAAATTTAGGATGTTGAGGAGGGAGGAAAACAATGTTCACGTCTAAACTCAACACCACTTTGGATCGTCCTTCATCCATACCGACCTCTTCCTCTGCAGGTTAGCAAACGGCAACCCTGTGCAGTGCGGCCAAAAACGACTATTCTCTAGACTCTGGGCGTTTATGTTGTCGGACGACGGCGATTCAGAGCCCATAAAAACCTCCTCGATAAATCAAGCGGCCGAGCAAAGCCACCGACCGTCTAAAGATGTAACGCAGCTATCGTTGCCTCGGCCCAACCGATAACAAACGAGGGCGAGCGCAGGCTCGATGACAACGTCTTGAAGATCACTGCGACGCTGACATCGCCCGAGCGTCTCTGTGCAGGGTTTGCATCATCGTCCTGGAAAAGCCGCTCTTCAAATTATGCTCCGAGTCAATATGAACGATGCCGACGGTTCCCGAGCCCTCGCTCAGACAGCTGGCGTCAATGAGGGAACGTAATGGGGCCAAAACAAAACGGCTGAAAAGCACACAGCGCCTCACAGCCGGGGTGTCATCTCGTCGGTACATTTCTCCCCGAGTCGGCACTGAGCTTTCTTTACTCTCTTAATTTGAAACATGTTCTGCAAATGAAGGCTCGGGTTCGGTTTTAAGCTTTCGGCATCGACCTAATCGTTCAAATCCCGTCCAAGCGCCGTTGCAGCGGAGGCAGGGAGCGCATCGTCGGACAAATGAACCGTCAGATGAGAATGATGCTTTTTCTGTGTGAACGTTTGACTTATTCCATACATGTGTACGGAATAGGTTGAGGGTCTAAATGTAGGCAGCAGTCAGGACACGTGAACTTGGAGCACACCAGCGTGCCGTGATGGTGCGACCATAATCCAGAGTACATCATTCCTCTATGACTGGAAGGTTCTGATTACGTCTGTTCCGAGTGATATTATTGAGGATTACTGCTGCAGTAAAAATGCATAGCAGGCAGCAGACAACACATTCATAAATAAAAGGTGCAGATCCTCTCACAAATGACTATCCTGCTCGGTGAGACACATCGAGAGCTCTGTCCCACGACATTACAACTGGATTCTGTTTGACTGGATCATTCCCCGAGAAAATCAAACGCAATCTGGCATGCGCGCTCACCGGGGTATTAGTTTCACTGTACTAAATATAATGGACATTAAAAACGAATTTAATATTTAACAAGTCGGATTAGCCAAAGGAGCGCCGATTCCAAAGCCTATTACTTAAACGTTTTGTGTAGATCAGCTCAAAACACACACAGAAACACAGCATCACTCCGGCTCGACCCCCTCGTTCTCTCCCGCAGCTCTCCCCGCACTCTTTCTTTTTTTCGCAGCGCTTTAGCCGGGCGGGCCAAAAGCTGACGAGTGATGATGCGAAAGCGAGCCAAAACGTCTCGGCTCGAGCCCCCTCTCTGCGTTGCGCGCCTGCTGAGACAATGCAACAGAAGCGCAGCCAGCAGGGCGGCTTTGCTGCAAACCGCCAACAGAACAATGGGGGCCCGAGCGCATCGCTCCAGACCGCTCAGGAACTCCATCGCATCGGAGGGGGGGGGACACCTAGGAAGAGCGCCGTCACATTCAACATCTCCACGAGTTAAGACTTTGAATCTACCGTCGCAGAGGGCACCGTGTCGACCGAGGGGGTTATCACACTTGGGACATCTGAAAGGAAGAGCAGGGATAGGTCGTGAATCCTCTCGCATCATCACACCAGATAGCAATTTACTACTTCAATGCCCACCCAATGACACTGATCAATTCAACTGTACATCAATGAGACATGTTTACTCCCCACACACCTCAGCAACCATTGGTACATAACTAACCCTGCGTTGTGCAGCACAATGAGTTGTTTTCACACATGCATTATCAACAACACTATGTATTATGGGAAGTGACACTCAAATATGTTGTCTTCAAAATGATTTACGATTTTTAGATCACTGGACCTTTACTCTTCTACTTATAATCCTACAACTGGCTGGAATTAAAGCAACTTCTCCAGCAGCAAACAAGTGTTGCAACACAAGCACCATAAAAACAAAAACAACGGCAGCGACAATAATCTGAGTGTTGATTTTAAATCGTCACATTGCACAGTGTAACGTTACGTCTTTAAAATCAACCACTACAAGCTTGTCACCCAACTACCAAACAAGTTAGCTTAACGTCCTGGTGAACTGTCCAGCGTCCGATGAGTCAGGAAGGACCGATGTGTGTTCATCAGTGTAACCTTATTTAAAACTAACCTACCATTTAATAGGTTATTAATGGGTTAAATAGACCCGTCATTTACCGGATAGCACAACTTACCTGCATAATAACATGACAGCGCTTTGCTAGCGAGCTAACAACATACAGACACTCACATATATATGTCTATATTAATACACATATATTAATTAATAATTATCCTCTGTTTAGCTAACCTGCCGTGGCTCACCTCAACCGCGTTGATCCACCCGGGCAACCGTCTCGGCTTGATGACAAGCCGTTCCTCGTTGTATTTCCCTCTGAACCAGTTCGTCTGGTGGAACGCAGGTGACACGAGTTAACTATCCGCGGAGCTAAGCTATGCTAAGCTAGGCTAGGCTAGCTCCGCTCGCTGCTCGACGTTAGCTTTTCATCAACCGTCGTCCAGCGATGGCCGCCGAGGGCTCGCGCGCCGCCTTGTCAGTTGGCCGGACGGAGTCCGCCGGACTGGGCGCCTTGTGGGGACTCTGGGCGGCCGCTCCGCCGCTATCTCTCGAGAAGGGGACGCGAGCTTTTTACGGTTATGTTCTCGGGTGATACCAAAATAATCAGTGTCAGAACGGCAGGAGGAGGAAGGCCATCTTGTTGACAAGCAGCTGCATACGGGAGGCAGCCAATGGCAGCGCGGAGTCGGTGGCGTGCCCATATATGGCGTCCGCACAGCTCCCTCCCTCTGCTGCCTCCTGCTCTTCCCCACACACACACACACACACACACACACACACTTAAATCCCTAATATATTCACTCACGCACACACGACCACGCATACACACATAGACACACACACAAGCACTGGACCTCACTTTAAAAGGTCACTGTGTCAAAGACATGGGGAGAAAATCCATATACCTATCAGGCATATTTACAATCATATTATTAATATAACTGTATGCACACAATACTATATGGGTAGATAGATAGATATTTAGATAGATAGATAGATATATAGATTGATAGATATATAGAGAGAGAGATAGATATATAGATCGACAGATAGATAGATAGATGATCTCATGTATGTCCTTGACAGAGCTGTCCAATAGGAGGTGGAGAGGACGGTCCGGCTTATCCAATATGGATAATCATGTCTTCAGTGAGCTCCTCTCCAGACTGTGCAGCTTGCAGCCAAGTCGGGTACAACCACTCCCCATCTATTACATATAAACTCTGTGTTTCTGGAATAACAATATTTAGTTTTGGACCACGGTGATATAAACATGAGTCATCATTTCATCATGGAGGCCAATGCTGATGTGCCTTTTCACTTTGTGAAGTCCTCCTGTTGTTATTTGGCATCCGCACATTTGTTTGTGACACAATATCGTGTAATTGTTTAAATTCGAAATGCATTTATTTTTCTCACACACAGTATTTTCTATGCTGCCGTGTCTGCCAACGGGGATCATTAAAGTTTCATCTTTTCATTGAACACCATGTGAGTTAGAAAAGAAACACAAAGGAAACTTTATACCTGCATCTATTATGTAGTTGTGGAGAAATACACAATGTGTGTTCGTGGCAGTATGACGTGTTTGCGTTTTAAAAGACTTCCATTCTGCAACACACACCATCCGTCAGTAGGTCTGTGCAATTTAATTGAAATTATATTATTTATCAATTATCTGTGGAATAATATTGTGATTATACAATGATGTCATGTTATCGTTTTTAAAATGATTGTTTTCTGTGATAATTAATTATACAGAGCAAGTTGTATGGTTATAGTTATGATTTTATTTGTTTGTATTTTGTATTTGTATGCACATATCTAATTTGGTATCAAATAAATAACTAAGCTAACCTTTAAGGATGATGGATGAATTTATGCTTCGATGTACTTATTAATTATTAATTATTGTTTATTGGGAATTGATATACACCCCATGACAGCCTCACCACTTAAGTCAGTGTCATCTAAACTATAACAAAATGTTAATTGGGAAATCATAAATTATATTGTGAGGCAAAGAAATCTACCTCGTAAAACAATATAAAAAAATGTAACTGCTCAGGCAATGATATTAGTGTCATGGCTGCTCCGGGGAACACTAAACTGTGAGCGTGTTATTGAACAGTGGGGTGTGAGGTCCACTACAGGAGCATATTTCACTCTCTGACACCTTACTGAGACATATGAAAACCCATTTCAGCCACTATGGTGAGACAATAAAGATCCTGTGAGTCATATTAATGAGAAACTTTCTCAAAATAATTATTTAGCATCTCATCTTTATGATTTATCGTCTTATAATTATGATTTAATATCTCATATTTGTGATTTAGCATCTCATAATTATGATTTAATATCTTATATTTGTGATTTAACATCTCATAATTATGATTTAATATCTTATATTTAGGATTTAGTATCTCATAATTAGGATGTTGCACCTCATAATAATAAGATAGCGTTTCAGAATTATCAGATAATAAGTCATAATTACACATAATTGCACACATATTGATACATCTAGAGAGGTTGTCTTTCAAATGATATATAAAGTTTAACCATACAAAGCTTTTTCTAAAATAAATGTAGGTGATTTTAATATAAATTGTACTTTTTGGCTGTGAAACTTTAATAATGTGTTCCTTATATATTCTTATTATTTATTTGTATCATTTTTAGCGGTGTTTATTTTCCTCATCTTCTGCTGTTTAACCCCCACTCTTCATTTTGAATGTCAGCATGTTGCACTGTTTTTTATGATCAAATTGTAAAACACTCCATGTGCAGCTTGGCAAAAAAAATAAAACATCCCTTAATTCTCATTCGACTGGTTCAATTTAAAGCTCGCCTTCTGTCGTCTGCAATTGGCCGAGCGCTGACACCACGTGTAGCATGCGGCACTGCTATTGGTTGAAATAATAAACCTCTCCTCCCGTTCGGCCTACTTGTTAAAACTCGGCTTGTGATTGGTTCCCAGTCAAGTCAGTCAAACGTTCACTTCCGGTTGAAAAATCGTTGCATAACAGTCCTGACGGGGTGGAGTCGTAGCACAGTCGCCAAGGAAATCCTGGATAACGCAGATTCAGGAAAAGTGAGTCACTTAACTTGAAAAACAGTAGATTGTTTCATTCAACGCGTTCAATATATATATATATATATATATATATATATATATGTTTATTGTATTCAAATAGAAGAATGAATCCTGTGTGTAAATGTCAACAGCTGCTAAAGCTACACACCAACTCTGCAGGATGGAGCTAATAAGCTAGTTAACGCAGCCCGGAAATATGCATTTTGCTCTCCTCAGCTCAACTCTGTAAATATCTTAAACATTTGCATTGTACACGACTGCAGGCCCCTGGTGCACTATAACGTAGAGTCACGTGGTCACATGCATTGGCATGTCTTGACACGTGTGTAGCCAATCATATCCAAGGTTAAACCACATAGCAGGGTGACATGTATCACGTTGGTCCCGATTGTCTTTACACTCTTGAAAATGATTTTTTACACGTATGCTATCATGCAATGTTTTCTTTATGAAGGTGAACGAGTCTGGTGGGCGTGTCTAGGACATAATGTTCAGAATAAAAAGCTGCATGTCACTGAACATGTCGTACAACTTGTCGCTCCCTCCTCTTCCTCTTCATAGTGCTGCTTTCAGAGGTCCTGCAGGTGCTGCGCGGGGCAGGTAAAGTGGGGTCTGCCCTGGTTTGCACTCAGGGAGAACAGCTCCGATTTGTGGTCTCTAACTCCACCGTGGGAGCCGGGGTCCGAGTCGCCCAGGAAGCGGTGGAGGGGCTGATGGCCAGCTTTGGTGGCGGCGGCAAAGCGGTGAGAATCCCTGCATGGAGCGTGAATCCATCACTTCAGGGCTGTGGGAACTCGTATGATGGGCATTTCATGGGGGTTAAAAGAATAATTGAGAATACAGATGACTGTTTAGTAATTATTTGGATGCATTACTTGTCCCAGCAGGTAACGGAGGAGGATGTGTTTCCGGACGCGGAGGGTTGGGAGATGGCGGACCCGGAGGAAGCGGCCAAATGGGACATGGGGTCGGAGTTCGGAGCTCATGCTGCAGCAGAGATGCCTCCAGGTACGTGAGCCGTACACTTTAGTGTGTGTGTGGCACTAAATGTCACATTATGGTTAATTCACACTCCTCTTTCTACCCGTAGGGGTTCCTCCATCGCCGGGGGCAGCGCCTGCAGGCAACGGCTGGCCGGGGCAGGGCGCTCGCTTCCTCCACACGACCCCCAGCTTCCAGCGGTACTTGTACCAGACCAGGTGTGTCCACGACACGGTGGTGGGCAGACTCAGCCCAGAGGACATCAAGAAAGCCCGCGAGGCCAAGCAGGCCCAGCAGGCCCTGGTCAAACCTGTCAGACAGAAGGTTGGTTCAACAATGCCAACTGCAGACTACGTGTGACTTAAAAAAAGAAATAAAGCAATGTCAGCTATTGCAGATTATGGTCTCTGTAAAGCAGTTTATGCCTGTAAAGGGAGAATGTGTATGTATTATCTTTATTTGGGTGTCTTATCGTCTCTGGGTGACTTTGAGGAACAGGCTGGTATCTAACGAGAGACTTTCTGTGTTCAGGAGATGTCCTCCTGTGTTCACATTCGTACACTTTGTTTTTTTGTCATATGAGTGATTGTTCAGATGACTGGGGGAGACGCAATATGCAGAATAAATGACTCAGAAAATGAAGCTTTAAGTGGAGCAGTTATTGTACATTTTATACTGACATTTCCACATTTATATAATCTTTTAATACATATTTTTGCATGAGTTCTTGAAAACCTATACGCATGTAAAACACTTTATAAATGGGAGTCAAATAAATGCGTTTAGGTGTTTTTATCTGTATTTATTTGTTTTGATCAGTAAAACTAACGGCATTCACTTTTGCCTTTTTATAATAGATTTTGTGTAATAAGTAGGCCCTAATTATCAAAACAAAACAAACAAAAAGACAATACAAGATATTCTGAAAGTTAATTTAGAGACCTTAAATAATATTTCCTGCGACCAGCCGGTAAACAACTGATATATATATCGTATGTAGATCTTTGTGATGTAGTTTAATGTGACTATCTGAAGAGTTAATAGTTATTAAACAACAATCACATGCATTAGAAATTGATTCAAATGCAGTTATTCCCTTTTTTTAGAGCTGATGTGGTATGTTTTTCTCTCAGCTGAGCGACCGCGCCAGAGAGAGGAAGGTTCCCGCCACCAGAATCAGCAGGCTGGTTAATTTTGGGGGTGAGAGCGATGCACTTCTTCTTTAGTGTTGCAGCTGTATCGTATTTGGCCAGACGCGTCATTTATTGTTTTGTTTTTGACCGCCTTCAAAGAGAGAATGTTTCAACTTATGGAAAAACACTTGCAGAGCAATAAGCACACTGACGGCACAATATGAATATCATACGGTGAGCTGGAGGTCAAAGATCACATGATTCTCAGTCTACCAATACAGTGAAGGACGGGTCACTTGGTCCTCATCGGCTCCCTTAGATACATAAATACATAATACTACATAAATACATTGTGTACACGTATACAGCGAACACAGTCTCTATGTGACTGTGTATATAAAGACAATAATGCAAAGGGAGATGGAACAATTAAATTAAGAGGAAAGCTTACACACAACATTAAATATCACCAGACTTCAGCATCTGGTTTATTTTAGAAAAATGTATTTAAACCTTTATTTATGAATCCCATTGAGATTAAAAATCCCTTTTTCCAGGGTGACCTGGGGCCAAGACAGGCGGCAACATAAGAAACACATAGTGACACACAAGTGACATCACCAAGTTCATTTAAGAAACATTGAAGTTTTTGGGAACCTCTAATTTGTTTTCATTTAATGTCGTCCAGATGTGCGTGCTGTTGTGAATAATAGTAATGCTCTGCATAAATGATACTTTGAGATTGAAATGTTACATCAGATATCAGTGGGAGGTTAGTTATATGTTTACTATTGAAGTGTCAGAAAAATATGTGAATTTATTTTAGAATTTTTTAAATTTTATAAAATAATTTTTTAGCAAAAACATTTTTTTGATTTTTTTTGAGCTAAAATTTGTTTTTAGAAGATATCGGACAGGGAATTTGATTTTACTCTTCAACTAGCAGCCGTTCTCAGCCGTGTGTCACGTCGGCCCTAAACTCTAAATCTCTCGTTGGCTCCGTGCCGCAGGACTGGCAGTCGGACTCGGGATCGGCGCCATCGCGGAGGTGGCGAAGCAATCGCTGAGAGGCAAACCCAAAGGAGGTAACCGTCGGCGTGGAGCTCTGTGAAGACGAGCCGGGGTCCCTAACACGTGGCGCCGCCCTTCTGCGGTGTGTGTGTGTTGCAGCTCCGGGCGCCCTGCTGGACTCGCCTCTCCTGTCGGAGGCCAACGCCGAGAGAATCGTCAACACGCTGTGCAAGGTCCGCGGCGCCGCGCTCAAGATCGGACAGATGTTCAGCATACAAGGTACGCCGCGCCGTCGCAACGGCAAGGTGGCGGTCGCATGTCCGCGGCAGTGACTTTATCAGTGTTCGTACGGTCGTGGAAAACCTGGAAAAGTCATGGCATTTTAAAATGGTCATTTCCAGGCCTGGAAAAGTCATGGAAAAAACGTAAGTCATAAAAGTTTTGGAAAAGTCATGGAAATGTGTTATCACATGTTCATTTACGCCAAGTTTGAAATAATTAATATGTTTTTTTTTAAGAAAGACGCACAAAATATTAGCCGGCAAACGCTCTCAATACGCACAATGTTCTAAATTGTTCATGTTTATACCGAGATTTCAGTTTGGCCATGGAAATTTGGTTTAAATTCATGGAATAGTCATGGAATAGTCATGGAATAGTCGAACCCTGCTTTATGTGAGTCTTCATCTCTTCCTCAGACAACTCCTTCATCAATCCGCAGCTGCAGAGGATCTTTGAGCGGGTCCGGCAGAGCGCAGACTTCATGCCGGCCTGGCAGATGAACGTAAGCGGGGACTCCTCCTCACGCCGGAGCGGCTCATTCGGACCCGACTGGCACCAAAACGTTCACTGATGAAAAGCCCGGTGATCATGTCTGGGGATTTCTGTTTTACAAAAACAGACAATTTATTTTTAGACGCTTCAGAAACAGGAAGTCTGAACACGCTCCGTTTGACGACATATTTTAAAGCCAAATTAAGTAGTTTTGCAGGATATTCAATCTTTTTGTTTTATTGAAACTTCTTTAATGCTCGGGCGTCTTTGAAGGCTTTAGTTCACGTCGATCACATTCCTCCTCGGTACGCACTGTGTTGTTAGAGGAGGAGAGCTCATCGGTAAACGTGACTTCTAAAGATCATTTGTGATTTCTCACGGCTCGTGAACAGACTCTTAAACCTTCTTTCCAAACTTTATTCACATACGGTTTAATTTTAAATGGAGTGTTCCTGGTATCGCTGCTCGCCTTTTAAACAATGACGCAGGAGGAAGAAGTCGTCCTCTTTAGTCGGGGGACAAACACGATCACTGTTTACTCACCAGAGGCAAACTTATGCAGATAAACCGGTTCTTCTTCTTCCTCCTTCTTCTTCTTCTCCTCCACTCCTCCTTCATCTTCTTCTCCTCTTCCTTCTTCTTTTCCTCCTCCACTCCTTATTTTCCTCATTCTTCTGCTCATCCTCCTTCTTCTTTTTCTCCTCCTCCTCCACTCCTTCTTTTCCTTCCTCTTCATCTCCTTTTCCTTTCTTCTTCCTCCTCCTTCTTCTCCTCGACTGCTTCTTTTCCTTCCTCTTCATCTCCTTTTTTCTTCTTTCTCTTCTTCTCCTCTTCCTTCTTCTTTTCCTCCTCCACTCCTTCTTGTTTTCCTTCTGCTCATCCTCCTCCTTCTTCTTTTTCTTCTCCTCCTCCACACCTTCTTTTCCTTCCTCATCTCCTTTTTCTTCTCCTCCACTCTTCCTTCTTCTTTTCCTCCTCCACTCCTTCTTATTTTCCTCATTCTTCTTCTGCTCCTCTTCCTTCTTCTCCTCCACTCCTTCTTTTCCTTCCTCTTCATCTCTTTTTTTTTTTTTTTCTTCTTTCTTTTCTTCTTCTTCTCCTCCTCCTCCTTCTGTGCTGTAGAAGGTCCTGGAGGAGGAGCTGGGTCCAGGGTGGCGTGAGAAGCTGTCGTCCTTTGAGGACAAGCCGTTTGCTGCCGCGTCCATCGGCCAGGTGCACCACGGGGTGCTGAAGGACGGGAGGGAGATCGCCATGAAGATCCAGGTGTCTATACGCACTCTTTGTTTCTGTCTCATCATTATAATAAACCCTATTAATCTTTGTCTGTATTGATTTCCCTCTGTCATCCACATCTTCCTCCCAGTACCCCGGAGTGGCAGAGAGCATCCACAGTGACATCAACAACCTGATGTCGGTCCTGAAGATAAGCGCGGCCCTTCCAGAAGGTAAGATTCAAGATTCAAGATGTTTTATTTGTCACATACACACACAGGGTGTGCAGTGAAATGAAAGTGGCAATGCTCAGCAGGAATGTGCAAGGGCAACAAGTACACACTATTTACAATAAAAAACAACACAATATTTACAGTACAATATTTACCCTAAGTGTGTGTGTGTGTGTGTGCCTAAGAGGGGCAGTTGTGTGGGTCTATGTGGGGGTCCTGGTGAGGTCGGAGTTCACAATCCTGATGGCCTGAGGAAAGAAACTCCGTCTCAGTCTCTCTGTTCTTGCAGCGTGACTACGGAGGCGCCTGCCTGACCGCAGCAGCTGAAACAGTCTGTTGTTGGGGTGGTGAGGATCCTTCATGATCCTGCCGGCTCTGGTTCTGCACCTCCTGGTGTACAAGTCCTGCAGGGTGGGGAGTGTAGTTCCAATAGTGCGTTCAGCCGAACGCACTACTCTCTGCAGAGCCTTCCTGTCCTGAGCGGAGCAGTTGCCAAACCAGGCTGTGATGCTTCCTGTCAGGACGCTCTCTACAGCTCCAGAGTAGAAGGACTGAAGGATCCTCTGGGAAACTTTAAATTTCCTCAGCTGCCTGAGGTGGTAGGCGCTGCCTTGCCTTTCTCACCAGAGTGTCTGTGTTCGTTGACCATGTCAGATCCTCGGTGATGTGGACTCCCAGGTATTTATACCGCTCACCCTCTCCACAGTAGTCCCGTTAATCCCCAGTGGTGATTCCGTCCTCTGTTGTTGTACCCTCCTAAAGTCCACAATCAGCTCCTTAGTTTTGGTGACATTCATGAGGAGGCTGTTGTCCCGGCACCAGAGTGACAGATCAGCAACTTCCTCCAGGTAGGCCTTCTCGTGGTTGTCGGAGATCAGGCCCACCACCACTGTGTCATCCGCAAACTTGATGATGGTGTTGGAGCTGAACCTGGCCACACAGTCATGTGTGTACAGGGAGTACAGTAGGGGCTGAGGACGCAACCCTGGGGGGATCCTGTGTTCAGGGTGAGGGTGCTGGAGGTGTGTCTGCCCACCCTGACCACCTGTGGCCTGGCGGTCAGGAAGTCCAGGATCCAAGCACACAGGGGGGTGTTCAGTCCCAGCTCAATCAGCTTGCCGGCCAGTCTGGAGGGGACTATGGTGTTGAAAGCTGAACTATAATCAATGAACAGCAGTCTCACATAGCATCCCCCTCTGGCTGTCCAGATGAGAGAGTGTGGTGTGCAGTACCTGGGAGACAGCATCATCCGTGGATCTGTTTGGGCGATAAGCAAACTGCAGCGGGTCCATGGAGGAAGGAATGAAGGCGCAGATGTAGTCCTTTATCAGCCTCTCAAAGCATTTCATGACCACCGAGGTGAGGGCCACGGTCGGTAGTCATTCATACATGCTGGAGAAGCATTCTTGGGCACAGGGACAATAGTGGATCTCTTGAAGCAGGCGGGGACCACGGACTCAGCCAGCGAGAGGTTGAATATTGTGGTGAACACTGGAGCTAGCTGGTTAGCACAGGTCTTCAGTACTCGCCCAGATATGCCATCTGGACCTGCAGCTTTCCTGGTGTTCACCCTCAACAGAGCCCTCCTCACACTGTGCTCGGTCACAGAGAGTGTGTGTTCATCCCCAGCGGTAGAACTCACCTCGGCTACGCTAATGGTGTTGTTGTTAGCCGGCGAGCTAGCGCTGTTGTTGCTAGCCTCAAACCGTGCATAAAATGAGTTCAGGTCGTCCGCTAGGGATGCGTCGGCACTCACCATTGCGCGGGTCTGCTCTGGTAGTCTGTGATAGTCCGTAGCCCCTGCCATAGGCGCCTGGTGTCGCGCTGCTCCATCTGTGATTCCACTCTGTCTCGGTACCTCCTCTTGGCCTCCTTCACCGCCCTCCTCAGTCCATAGACCGCTGCCTTGTACTCGTCCATGTTGCGGATACAAGACCGGAGTTATAGGCAGCAATGCAGGCGTTCACAGCTTCACGGATGGATCTATCAACCCACGGCTTTTGGTTAGGAAAGACCCTAACTTTTACCGTGGGGCGATGGTGTCCGCTAAGCGTTGCTATGAGGCTCATTGCTACGTCCATAAACTCGCTGACGTCACTGGAACTGGATTGGATCATGTCCCAGTCGACGACACGCAGAGCGTCCTGTAGCTCAGCCTCTGATTGGTCAGACCACCGCTTTACGTTCCTCGTCACTACCGCTTCCCGTGCTATCCTTTGTTGGTACTCCGGTAGCAGGAAAATGGCGGCATGGTCTGATTTCCCTAACGGAGGGAGAGAGACAGCCTTGTAGCCTCTCTTGAATGGCGTATAGCAGTGGTCCAACGTTCTTTCCCCTCTGGTAGCACACGTAATGTGCTGGTGAAAGTTCGGCATGACTTTTTTTAGGTTTGCCCTGTTAAAGTCCCCAGCCACCACCACAGCCGCGTCGGGATACTTGTTCTGATGCCGACATAACACATCATGTAGGTCCGATAGTGCTACGTCGGTGTCCGCTTGTGGTGGTATGTAGCGGCTGTGGTGATGACCGAGCTGAACTCCGGGAAGGTAGAATGGACGGCATGAGATCGTCAGATGTTCCAGGTTCGGAGCAGGAGCGAGAAAGAGTCTTAATCTCCTTGGGGTTGCAGCAGTTGTTGTTAGTCATGAAGCAAACTCCTCCACCCTTAGATTTACCAGACTCTTCCGTTCTGTCTGCACGGAAAACAGAGAAGGACTCGGTTGGGCATATGACTCGATCCGGCACCAGCGGGGTCAGCCATGTTTCCGTCAGACAAAAGATGTTACAGTCCCTCATGTCCCGTTGGAATCTGATCCTTGCCCTAACATCATCCAGCTTATTTTCCAGAGACTGGGCGTTAGCAAGAAGGATGCTGGGCAGAGGTGGACGGTGGGCTTGAACTCTCAGTCTGTTCCGAATTCCGCTCCGTTTCCCTCGATGTTTTCGTCGTCTCCCCGTAGTAGCGGCTCCACTGTTGTTGTTGTGGTTCGCTCGTACGATCTCTGCCGGCCACGCTGGATCGATGGAAAAAGTGGACAAAAACCCTTGTTTTGCGCAAAAGTTTATGTCCAAAAGTGTGCTGCGTTCGTATGCTGTTAGTGCCGATGTGTTTGTGGCAAAGAAAATATTAAAAATAAACACAAAAACTAAAAGAGCGCACAATCTCCGCGGAGCTACCACGACGGCGTCTGGACACAGCCGCGCCATCACATATAAACTACGTCTTATCGTCTGATAATCTTTATGGAGGTTCCATTACGATGCGTTTAGGCTCTGAAAATTAGGTACTTTTAGAACGTCGTCGTGATGTGTTCAAATGTAGTTTTGGTGAGAAACTTTAATAAATCCAGTTGTTTGAAGGCGCTACATAAATGGATGTAAGAGAGGGAATTATGGCCGCTTTAACTTTCTAACACAAGCTTTTATAGTCATTGAATCATAATCATTTTATGGAAATAAGCACTATAGATGGCTACAGCACAGTATGTAGAATGTGAGAATATATTCAAGATGTATTGCTTCTGTTCTTTTATTCCAACATTTCCACTGTTCCGTCGTCGGCCACTGGGTGGTGCTGTTGCTGCAGGTCAAAACCAGGCGACGAGGATGTCTCTGGCTGTTGGTTGTTTCCTCTCATGTTCAATCCTGTGTCTCTGGTCAAAACATGAAGCTAATGATGGCACGGTCCTATAGTTATCCAAATGTCAAGTACAGACGCCATGACAACCGTTTCCACGCCGCGCTCATTTGCAGGAACCGAGTCGGCGTGTTTTTTTCTTCTTTCTTTCTTCTAGTTTTCCGTGCTGAGTTTGTTTTTTTCTCCCTTGTTTATTCTGCCGCAGGTCTGTTTGCAGACAGCAGCCTGGAGGTCCTTCAGAGGGAGCTGGCGTGGGAGTGCGACTACAAGAGGGAGGCGGAGTGCGCCAAGAAGTTCAGGTAGGTTTATTATGGGGTTTATTGAGCCATAAAACCTCCTTCACTGAACCCCACTGCTGAGGCCGTTCCACTGCATTTAACTGCACAGAACAGAAACCACATCAAATGAGAGGTATAAAGAGTCAGGATGATTACTCTATAATTAGATGGACCGTTCACTAAAGGTTTGCTCTGGCGTATTTATTACACGTAGACGGTTTATTCTTTAATTCTCTGATAGAGATTCAAAGCTTTTACTTATTTTTCTTTTTAATGATTTTTATATTGATTGATTCATATGTTCTTTTGAGGGGTATTTTACTCTTGCTATTGTTACAACTAGTTACATTATTGTTCTGTATGAATAATTCCTTCATATTTAGTTTTCTCTTATGAACCACCTTGTTTATGTCACAATGTTTAGTTTACTAATCTGTGTTTTCACATATATTGTGTCTTCAGGTTGCATTTTAAGTAGATCTATTAACAGAATGAAATATATTGGTATAATTTAACGCATTATCGTGTGAATATATGAATCATTATGTTTTTGTGACTTTAAAATGAGATGTTTGCGTCCACATCCACAGTTGGTTGCAATCTGCCATTTCACCACTAGATGCCATCAAATCCTACACACTGTTTTTATTTATTTTATTCATTTTATTTATTTATAATTTATTTTATGACTGTTTCTGTCTGTCCTCCAGGTCCATGCTGGAGGGAAATGACTTCTTTCTGATCCCGAAGATGGTTGATGAGCTGTCGGGCAGCAAGGTGCTCTCCATGGATCTGGTACAAGGAGTCCCGCTGGACCGCTGTGTAGACCTGGACCAGGAGACCAGGAACCGGGTACGGGGGGGTTGAAGCCGCAGGCATCCCATGGTGCACTGGAGGAGGAGGAGTCTAATCCTCTGGCCCTTTTACAAATGACTAGCAGAATGACATGATCAAATATTCCTCGTCTTGATGCGCAATTCATTTTTCTCCAGAACGACAGCATTTTAAAATTGATACTGACGTTAACGGCGTGACTGTGAACGCAACCCCCGTCTCCAGATCTGTTACAGGATCCTGCAGCTGTGTCTCAGGGAAGTGTTCGAGTTCCGGTTCATGCAGACCGACCCGAACTGGGCCAACTTCTTCTACAACTCGGCCAGCGACCAGGTGAGCGGCGGCGTGGTCGTAGAGGGAGTGTGAAATATGGGACGTGCCGCAGACGCGTGACACACCGCCGTCTCCCCCGCAGGTGGCTCTGTTGGACTTTGGGGCGTGTAGAGGGTATCCGGAGGCGTTCACAGACGACTACATACAGGTGTGAACAACATGAGTTACGCAACTAGATTTATTTTTGAATAGATAAGCGCTGGAGTCAAAATTTGAGGGGGAAAAATAAATCATACGCGATCGCATTCATGTGAACACGTTCCCCTACTGCCCTAAATAAACATGTTTACCGTGTGTGTGTGTGTGTGTGTGTGTGTGTGTGTCTCAGGTGGTGCACGCGGCCTCCGTGGGGGATCGAGCCACCGTTCTTTCCAAATCAAAGGATCTGAAGTTCCTGACGGGCTTCGAGACCAAGGTGAGATATTCTGGTCTCGTTTATTTTTGATCCCGTTTATCCTCGTCGCTCTTCTACGTTTTATTTCTGTCTCTTTTCTATCTCTCTCACTCCCTCTGCTTGTTGCCCGCTACTTATAGCGCAGGATTCTCCTTGTTCCATACTGTTTGCTAGAGAGGTTGTGTTGTCATCCCTCTGTTTACTTTTTAAATGTGGGGAATTATGTCTCTTTTATCTTTAAATAATTTTTATAGCATAAATTGCAGTTTGGCCAACACGAAAGATGAACCCTCCGTGCGGTCTTGTGTGGTCCTTTCAGGTGTTTTCCTTTTGGTGTTACGTTGCCGTGGGCGACGTATATGGACGTAATGTCTTGTTATGAGACTAGATATAGTTTTTGGGATATATATAGATATCGTAATATGGCCGGAGTGTCGTCTCTTCCTGTTTTTCTCAGGCTTCTTTACAGTAAAGTGATGCAGTTTATTTTCTGTACTGAGCAGATCCATAATATCTATATTACATTATATCTATCAAAAATCTCCTTCTGTAAGTATTTTGTAAAAAATCAAAGCTTATAGTTAACTCGACAGTTTCCCAGCAACATTGAGGGATTTGGCCAAAATATTGCGTTATTTAATTTTCTCCATATTGCCCAGTCTAGTATTAATAGAGTAATATGTATAAAACTACTTGTGCATTAAAAAAAAAGGTAGCATGGACCTGGAGGACAGACAGAAATAAGTAAAATAAATTAATTTAATTTAATTAATAAAATACAATAAATTAAATAAATACAATACATTACATGAATACAATAAATACAATAAGTAAAATAAATTAATATAATTTAATTAATAAAATACAATAAATTAAATTAATACAATTAATTAAATAAATTTAAATAAATAAATCTTGACATAGAGCATGGATATATTGCACACTTTAGGCTCTAACATCTCAGTACCATCTTGAAGTCTGTTGGCTTCTGTATTCAAACGTCCGTTCAGTTTATCCTCATCCTCTTCTTCCCGCTCCCCACCAGGCCTTCGAGGACGCCCACGTGGAGGCGGTGATGATCCTCGGCGAGGCCTTCGCGTCCGCCGAGCCCTTTGACTTCAGCAACCAGCGCACCACCCAGCGCTTGCAGAGCTTCCTGCCCGTCATGCTGCGCCACCGGCTCACGCCGCCGCCCGAGGAGTCGTACTCCCTCCACCGCAAGATGGCCGGCTCCTTCCTCATCTGCTCCAAGCTGAAGGCCCGCATATCGTGCAGGGACATGTTCCTGGACGTGTTCAACGCCTACAACCGGCGGCGGCAGGAGGCGGAGCAGGCGGCGCCGCGGGCCGGCGCTTAGACGGGTCGGTTCGTCGGGGGACAAACGTCGCTACCTCAAGATATATCTATCGCTAAATGCATACGCCTCTGGACTTTTTTAAGAGCAAAGACAGAAACTTTATCGACATGTAACTGGCAACGAGCTCAAACGAGGAGCGTGTCCTGGACCTTCTGTTGAAGGTCACTGACCTCAGTGTGAGGTCATCGGGATCAGGACCCAACGCGGACTTGAGTTCTGCACGGGGACTCTAACCCGGGGGGGGGGGGGGGGGGTGATATTTTTAAAGTGAGCTGTGCCATAGAAACTATATTGTAATGGCCAAAACATTGTTTTAATTTTAATTGCTGATTAAATCTCTAGAAATCGAAGACGGGAGTATTTAGTAAATGTGGTTGTCGTTTCCTCCCCACAGTCTAAATGTATCTGTACTCCGTTTCACAGCGGTCGGTCCGCCATGTTGCAAGAGACTAACTGTCATCCGTTTCGAGGACGCGACTCCGAGTCTCTTTTTTTTAACGTTTTTAAAAAACCTGACGACGTCTTTCGTCCAATAGAAACCCGGTGAGTCACGGCCTTTGCATTATTCAGGATATTTGGCGTGACTCCATATTGTGACTGAAATGTTCTGTAACCTACAAGGTTGTATATGTGTGTTTGTTTGTCTTTTAATGAAATAAAAAAACATCTTTACTGGCAGGACTTCCTTCCCTCTTATTGATCGTTCCCTTTTCGGTCTTCGGACCCCTTTTTGGGAAATATCGACACGTTTTGACCTCGTTCTCGTATCGACCGTCCAGGCGAGTGTGAGGAATGTGAGATGCATGCGCCGATGGGGCCGGGTCTCATTGTGTCCTCAGTCGAGCTATTTATTACAGGAATGCCGGTGAAATGTTGTTGTCGAGATGAGAAGCTTTTCGCTGACCTCGTCAAAAAGCTGATGGAAGGAAGATGGAGCCCTTTTTAAAAATGTATTTATTCTTTAGCTCCATTAGTGCTTACTGTTAGTGGCCCGCCGGTGAGCTTTGTGGCATCCTGTACTTTACAGCTGCACTCACGCCGTTTATTTGTGTTGTGTTTTTGGGAATCGGGCACAGTGGGTAACTGGAGGGGGGGGGGGGAGCATTCTTCTTGTTGCAGTTTCACCCAATGGAAAGTTTGAGCCTCTTTCTCTGCGTGTAAGTAGCAGCTGGCTTCGGTTTGTCGGAGGAGAATTGGCTCTTTTTGTTGTTGTTGTTTTTGGGCCTCAGTGAGATGCCGACCAGGACCGCCAGTTCACTCACGAGGTTAAAACACGGCGCGTGACGTGAGGGATTGTTTGTGTTTACGTTCTGTGTGAATCGATGTGGGTGAATGAAAGATGAGGCCTGTGTGAGTATTAAGGGGCGGCCGGCACTCCCAGTAGCTTTAACTGGTTTATATTATTCAGGCTGAGCTGACTTCTGGCTTTTATGACCACGAGAGTTTCCTGTTACAATAACTTTTTATTTTTCTTTGCTTGTTTTTCCATTTGTGTGACTTTTTAAAGCTGATTTTGTATACATATAGTGTGTTAACCGGACTGTAGTTACCATTCTATATGTTTCTTTGGGCTTTTTTTTTAGCAACTACAATTTTAATGTTCAGAATATTGCAAAGGCAGATTCCAGTATTTATACATTTAGACTCCATATCATTAAAGATCCCTTCTGGACATCTTTTAAAACAAAATACTAATGACTCCTACTTCAGGTCAGAGGTCATTCTCATTGTATGTACGCTGGAGGTTTCCACATCACACTTGTAGTATAAGTTGCATACTGGACTGTGATTGGCTTAGACCGGCTGTGATGTCACACAGCCACACGTTAAACTGAGATTTAAGGAGATCTCGGAGCCTTTTAGTGCCAAACTCTGCACAGTAATGCTCAAATATCACAGATATGTCGCACCAATATTCTGATTTAATTTTTAAATGAGGCAGACTTTAAATCTGTATAGATTCAGGCCAACCGGAAAACAAATTAATAATTGATTCGGCATTTCCCTGAATGTTTTTTTTAAATTATTCTCGACGGCGTGTAGAGGGCTCTGACTTCAACTCTGAAATGACTTTGGTCATAATAAAAGTGACGGTGACAATAATGGAAAAGCTAATGAAATATGAACTATTCAAATGCTCCATTACGTATAATCTAATTTTCCAAATGACTCGTTATATTCATGATATCAAGGCTGAACACCTTCATTCAACAGTGTGACTCACTGTGAGTAACCATATATATATATATAAATATACTGTATATATATATACATGTATTGATATTATGTATATATATATATATATATATATAATGTGTGTATATATATATAAAATGTATATATGTGTTTATATATAAAATGTGTATATATATATAAATATATATATATAAAATGTGTATATATATAAAATGTTTTATATATTCAGTTTTTATCATGTTAGAGCATTTATATATATGTGTATATTTATATAAAATATATATATGTATACAATATATATTATATTTATTATATATTTTATATATATTTTATATATATATATATATATAAATAAATGTTCTAACATGATAAAAATTGAATATATAAAACTTTAAAATGATCCATCTGCATATTTACATACTTTACCTTCATTAACATTTTGAATTCAGGACTTTTATTTGTACCCCAGTACTTTCAGACCGTGCTTTGTGTACTTGTACACAAGTGGAACGAGGAGAGGACCGGAGGGACTCGGGATCGCAGTGACGCCGAAAGGCCGCACGGTGGCGGAGTGGAGCGACTTAAAAACAAAACCAACGGCAAAAAAAGAAAAAACAGAAGCTCTGCTTTTTTTTCTTTTTTTCTTCCCTTGGAGAAAAAAAAAAAAAACATCAATGGGAAGAGTGTATTTGCATGTCCGGCCGCCTGTGCCAATGGGCGCACTGGGAAGGCTGGGTTAGCGGGTGGAGCCGCAGGAAGCAGCCCAGTAAGTAACAAGCAGAGCATCGAGACTACTACACACGCGCCGAGCCCACCGACACAGCCCTGCTATCTTTTTCTTTTTTTTGTATTTAAATCTTTTTTTGTATTTAATTGCGCGCGGGTATATGTATCTCTACGTGTGTGTGTGTGTGCGCGCGCACCAACCAGGTTGATTCGCTCCACATCGCCTTCACGCATCTCTTCCGCCGCGCGGATGAAGAGGATTTCTTTTGTGAATTTACAAGATAATTCTCTAAGCCTGTAATATATATATTTATATACATATATAACGATATATATTTGAGTGTCCGGGGTCCTGGATTTACTCCGCCGAGGAGCGGGGAGCCGATCATCCGTCGTTGTCTTGGGTGAGTTCACTTGATTCCCTCCGTCCAACCTGGCGTCCCGGAATGTAGACCGACACTTCACGGGCTTTAGTCACTTAAAGTGCGCGAGCCTCTCTGTCCAAGACATGTTAAAACCCTCCGTGTGTGTGTATGTGTGTGTGTGTGTGTTAAGGGGGTCCATCAGGCCCGCGTGCGTGGAATGAATGAAAGGTGGCAGCTCCAGCCTGTGGTGACCGGTCGCATCCTTAAAGGAGGAGGGACTCGTCTCCTAGCAGGACAAGGCTCCTACTCTCAATTATGAATATGATATTGTGAATATTCCCAAAATTCCCATGTGATACAGATTATTGTTTAAAAAAATAGGTCATTATTGAGGGAATGAGATGATGGATTGGTTTTAGTGTTTCTAGTTTTGTTTTTTTGATTGGGCACCCAAACACGTGCCCTGCGTGTGAATATGTAAGTCCACACTTGTACCTGGCTCGCTCTGTGTGGTTAATTGTGTCTTTGTTGACAACAACAACAACAACAACAACAAACGTCTTCAGGGCTGATTCTTTGTGGTTAATGTGATATAGCGCCCACATTTCCTGGACACCAACGGGACATTCATGGAACATGAGAGCGAAAAGCCACACACACACACACACACACACACACACACACACACACACACACACACACACACACACACACTCGGCACATGGCTTCCTCTATAGGTCCAGTCAATGCGTGCGGCTCCATTGTCTGCGGCCCTCCATCTGTTCTATGACATGGCATTCCTCAGACAGCCCGTCATGGAGTGGTGGTGGTGGTGGGGGGGGGGGTCTACCGCCTCTAATAGAGAGAGAGAGAGAGAGAGTCACATGGGGTGTATTAAGAGAGTAAGTGCAGTGCTCAGGGTGTCTCAGCCCACAAGTCCTGTAGACCACCTGCATAGACCGCTCCCGGGTCGGGCTGCAGGGGGTCTTGGACTGCAGGGGGTCTTGGACTTGGTCTCGTTGGGTCTAGAGAGGCCAGAGTGTGTCTGGACCCCCTGCTTTTAGATTTGGGCTAAAAGCTGTGGGTGTTCAATTTAGCCCATGGCATGTAAACTATATTAGGCTGTAGTTTTAAGATACGCCTGGGCCCGTATAGTTCTGGCTAGAGGGGGCGAGCGTTGGGCTCTCAGTGGTGCCGAATGAGGACTAAGTTTGGGCCGAGCTATTTTTATTATTAATAATCGGGGCAATAAAGTGAAAGCTATAAGCTTGGTCTGGAAATGAGGCCGGAGAACGGTTAAGTTGGGTCCAGACCTGGTTCTAGAGAAAGATTTGGACTCCAACTGGGGCTGAGAGAGAGAGAGAGAGAGAGAGAGAGGGAGAGAGAGCGGGGCAGAAAACAAAGAGCTGCTGGATATAAATGTGCTCTGATGGAGCTAATCACTGTTTCAACTGGAACATAATTACACCACCCCCATCCAAACAGCAACACACACACACAAACACACACACACACACACACACACACACACACACACACACACACACACACACACACACACTCCATTTCCCCTCAGACCATTTGCCCTCTTCCATTGCTCTGATTGCTGCATGAGCACTTGGCTGTCTTTTAACACACACACACACACACACACAAGGGGGAGGGGCTGGTGCAGCTGAGACCACAATACAGCGGGGATCAAAGGTCACCCCGAGCCGGCCAATCAGGGCGCTGCCTGGGCTGGCTGGTGGCGGAGGAGGGCGTGGCCCCCCTTTGTGCTGGTCCGGGTGGGTCTGCTGAACAAGCGGCTCCACTTCCAGCCCCGGCGGGCCCCGCTACCGCCGGCAGCCACATTGTGCTTCCTCACAGCCACCTCCGGAAACGTCAATAGACTGAGGGGTCAGGGGCCCGTCCGGTTAGGAGGAAGAGGAAAGCCTCCATTTGTGATTTACACAGAGAGAGAGAGAGAGAGAGAGAGAGCGAGAGAGAGACCGAGCACTAAACGGTACGGGAGGTTTCCAGGTATATTTTCGGTGATGTTGGGATGATGATGATTGTTTAGAGGACTCACAGCGTGCCACTGTTGGACAAATGTGCACGTGGGCGTCACAATGAGTCAGACAAACCCTGCAACTAAAAAAACCCTCAGAGTGACGACAGAGCTCTATTTCTGGTGGTGGGCTTAATCAAAAGAGAGAGAGAGAGAGAGAAGAGAATAACGAGATCTACAGTGAATACGGCGAGGAGAGGAGGGACTGAAGGAGACGAGTGGTGGAAGGAGGAAGGGGCCTTTGGAGACGGGAAGTTGCGGAGGAGGAAGAGGGGGAGGAGGAGGAGGAGGAGGAGAGAGGGAGGACAATACAATGGAGAGGCCGAGAGGAAGAAGAAGAGATGAAAAGAGAGAAGTGGGAATCTACCAACCGGGCACACCTCCGACACAGAAGAATCCACATCATCCTCTCTCTCTCTCTCTCTCTGTCTCTCTCTCTCTCTCCCTCTCTCTCCCTCTCCCTCTCTCTCTCTCTCTATGTCTCTCTCTCTCACATATATTTCCAACTCTGCTGTCTGACGCCTAAGTGCCTCCAGTATATGTGCTGAGTGGAGTTATCTGATTTCTGCAGGCAAGTTAAATGCAACCCCCCCACACACACACACACACACACACACACACAGTTCCATTACTGCACACGCTAATGGCTCGCGGTGCAAAGACTCGGGCCCCATTGTTCCGTCTCCATGTGGCCCTCCGATGCGTCGTGTTGATGAGGATTGATGAGCGGCTGTCGGCCTGTCGAGTGGACCGAGGCAGCGGTTTGTGTTTTTCTCTGTGTGTGTGTGTGTGTGTTTCTTCCTGGCAATCAGCAGTTTATTTCTTTGCTCCATTGACGTTTCGCTCTGCAGATAACAGGGGAAGTGGAAATGGGTCTTTTTGCTCGGCGGCCCTCGGCTCCGAGGTGCTCATCGCGACTCATAACTGTCACTTTGAGCTGCGACAGGGTTTCATTTCTCGTCTCGTTGCTCTCCTGATTTATTCGTTCGGCGATGACCTATTTCGGTTTGTTTCGACCGCCGACGCTCGGATGTGGCAGTGAAAAAAAGAAAGAAAAGAAAGACAATACAGCCTCTGAAACATCACTTCTCTCCTCCCTCCTCTTCCCGGGCCTTCAGCAACATGCTGTGGTCGCCGCCTGTCGATTGGCTGTCGCTCGGGATGAGAAGTACGGTGTCTTGAGAACAGGCCCGTGCACAGACATGTCGGGGGGGCAGGTGCTCAAAACCCCCCCAAAAAGGGCACCCATTGCCAAAATGATTCATCTATTGATCACTGTAACTCAAAGTTAGCAAGTAGGTGGTTGCTACGCAACACCTGAAACACATCGTGTCGTGAGACATGAGAGCTGTTTTATATCAACAATTACAATTTATTTTCATTTACAAAATGATAGGAGTAAAAAATACTATAAAATAAACGCAGGAGGAGGAGGAGGAGGAGGGGCTTGTGAGCGCCGCGGAGCACGTCCGGGCGAAATTCTCACAAGAACTCAAATAAATGCCCCGTCACATATCAAAACACATTTGGGGGGAATTGAGGACAGAGAGAGTCATTTTTATTCTTAAATACTTATTAATTAAGAAAAAAATGTGTCTCCAGCAGAAAGGGCCACTCTTCTCATCCAGGGCAAAAGGGGAGGAGCTTGAGCACCACTAGGGGTCTATCCGTGCACGCGCCTGATCGAGAAGATACATCGATATCGGGATATGAGACGGTATCGATATTATCGCAGAATGAGCGTGTGTTCTCTCCTTCCTGTTCTAGCCATTTTATATTCTACCCACATTCCTCCAAAACCTCATCATCAAGGTATATTTCGGTCAACAATAATGTGATATTGGACATTTCCACGTGTTTTTTTCCCATATTACACCTCCAGTGAATTGTCCAATGCAGAATGCATTTCACACCTCACACACACACCTCCTTCACACACTCGCGAACACACACACGGTCTCATCGGGGGGGGGGGGGGGGGGGATTCATGGCAGAATGCCAACTAATGAATCGTCTCTCTCCTCCGTTACTTCACACTCGTAACGTTTGAGGAAGGAGCGCGTGGACTATTTGGAAGATCCGGATCAGGAATAGTTTGACAGTTTTGTAAAATATGCTCATTAGTTGTTTTTCCCCACTGGCAGTGAGAGGAGAACATCTCTCTCGTGTCCGGAGACTAAACGGCGTGTAGCTTAGAGCTCAAAGATGGAGGAAGCGGAGGGAAAAGCAGTGTGTCGACCATGAAGGGTATCACTTCTCCAATCAGCAATTTAGGGAAGGAAGTTAATTAGTAATGCTTTCCTCTCCTTTAGCAACCTTTTAATTAAAGTGTCTTTGAGCAAGGCACTGAGCCCCCCCCCCCCCCCCCCTGTTCGGGGCCAAGTTAGATCCAGCTGTGTTTAGCACGATACAATATACATATCGCGTATACATGCTTTCAACCTTGCCTGGATTAAAAGACGGCATGATTGCATCATCGTGGGAGTTTCTATTTGCCGTGCACACGGAGGTAAACGAGGCCAGATGGCCGAGCGCTGGCATTGTTGCCTCGAGTCTTGTGTTATTTACGGTATACTTACAGCCCACGTACGACGACGTTCCTCTGAACTTAGCCTGCACTGTGTGTGTGTGTGAGTACATGCTCACAGCGTGGAGGGAAAAAAAGTTGTTTAATATGAGGCTGGTAGAGAGAGAGAGAGAGAGAGAGACCCCGAGCATCCCCCCCCACACTTCAACTGTGTGCTCCTCCATAGTCTGGAGCAGTCAGAGACCCAGTGAAGGATGGAGGACAGCTGACAGCCGTCTTCTGCTGATGGAGAGAACGTATAGGAATCAAGCTCTGTGTGTGTGAGAGAGAGAGAGAGAGAGAGAGGGAGAAAGGGAGAAAGAAAAAGAGAGAGAGAGAGTCGGTGCAAGTTTCTGTTTATGCGCCATACCTGCAGCTGAAAAATAATAATGAGTCACCGGAGGAATCGGGTACAAGTCTGCCCTCCTGTGTGTGTGTGTGTGTGTGCATTGTGCACGGGACAACATAAAGGTCAAGGAAGGTCATGACTGTATATAAACACTTGAAAAGCCACCACAGGGTGATGGGATGACACGGGGAAGGCGATGCTGTTTTCCCAAATGTCAATGCTTTTTAAGAAGTATTTATTTTTTGATTTTTTGGGGAGACTGAATAATTACCCGGACCGATGATTCAGCTGATATTAGCTCACTACAAATATAGCAATTAATTAGACTTTACATAGCACCCACATATGCTGTGTTCATAGGATCCAAATAACTGTATATATATATATATACTAGGGCTGTCAATCGATTAAAAAAAATTAACTAATTAATCGCACCTTTTGAAATTGCGATTAATTGCAATTAAAAGTTAAAAGTTAAAAGTTCATTCTTTTTAAAGACAAAACTTCACACAGAGCTGTGTTTTCAAAGAGGCTCCTACCTATACAGTGCCAGCGAGGTATTTAATATCGTGGATGATAAATTGTTTCTTCAGTGAAACATCAGATTAGTAAAAAAAAAAAATATATTGAGACCCCATTGGTCCTGTCATCTTTAACACTGAACACAGCAGAACCAGTGGCCTTGGTAACTGACTGACATTCAAATATGTCACGTTAACCCTCTGGAGGCTGGGCTCATTTTATACATTTTACAAAAAAAAAATTCACCGTTTAACCCTTGTGTTGCCTTCGGGTCATTTTGACCCGAATCAATATTACACCCTCCTGCCGCCTTGGTTAATTTGACGCCATTCAATGTTTAATGTCGGTGTTCTTTCGATAGTCAACAAACAAACATAAAGTGCCTCACACTTAAACTTGGAAAACAATATTAATTCTAATAATTTTCTGGAGGTTTTAATTGCTGGCGTCAAATTGAACCCAAAGGGTAAAATATGTTAGTAAATATAAAGGTAACAGGAGGGTGAAACATTGAATCGGGTCAAAATGACCCAAAGGCGGGGGGAGGGTTAAATATTGAATCGGGTCAAAATGACCCAAAGGCGGGGGGTGGGTTAAATATTTAATCGGGTCAAAATGACCCGAAGGCAACACAAGGGTTAAAAGTGTTTCCCTTCTTTTTAAAGACAAAACTTCACACAGAGCTGTGTTTTCAAAGAGGCTCCTACATATAAAGTGCCAGCGAGGTATTTAATATCGTGGATGATAAATTGTTTCTACCGTGAAACATCAGATTAGTAAAAAAATATATATATATTGAGACCCCATTGGTCCTGTCATCTTTAACACTGAACAGCAGAACCAGTGGCCTTGGTGACTGACATTCAAATATGTCACGTTAACCCTCTGGAGGCTGGGGGCATTTTATACATTTTACAAAATAAATTAAATTCACCGTTTAAAGTCTTTTGCATGTGACACACCCCCACGTATTATACATCAAACATTCCAGAACAATCTCAGCTCTGAAATAAGGCTCATTGTCCTCGCGCCGTGTCCTCTGGTTCTCTGACTGACAGGCTGCTATAGAGCCTAACCTGTGAGGTGGGAGGTCCTTTGTGATTTACTGAGTGTTCATTGGTTTTTTTTTCCCCCCGAAATGTTGACAGACAAACGGATTGACCAATCACGTTGAAGGTTTCGTGTGTCGCGTTCTTTCCGCGCCGCGTCACCCGACACGTCGCCCCTCCGTTCCTCTGTGTGTCAGAGGGGGAGACGGGAGGAAGGAGGAGCAGGAGGAAACCCGACTGATTCATCCACGAGTTAAACTGATTTCTGCTCCTTATTTTCGCGGAGAAATGATTGTTTTAAAAACGGAAACAGTGTCAAACCGTACTGCCGCGGTTTAAAAAAAAAAAAAAAAAAAAAACTTGCGTTAATTGCGTTAAAATATTTTAGTGCGTTAACGCGGCCAAATTAATCGCATAGATTAACGCGTTAACGCTGACAGCCCTAATATATACACATACATATATGACTTCAGCTAGTTCATATATATATATATATATATATATATATATAATGAGTTCAGCTAGTTCGTCGTGTTTTAATACACCTCACATACAGTATCTGTATTGAACAGTGCTTACTGCTTATATCAGCTGCTGTTTAATGCCCGACAGATTGATATCACAAACTAATAGTTTCATTTAAAATGTGATACCAAAGTTCACTGTCCTTATTGATAATGATGTGGTATCAACTTGTTCAGCTGTTGTTCCAGAGCCTTACATCTTGGTGAAAGGATGGAGTTACAAACCGTCTGAGCCTCAGTGGGTAATAAAAAGGATTAAAGCAACACGGAGCTCTGGATCTGTTATTGCAGCAGTGTGCTGTCACAGTTTTATAAATGCTTTGACTTTGCAGTGAATTGTCGCTGGCCTCTTGTCGCAACACTGAATTGTGTGTCTTTCATTTCTTCGCGGCCGTCACATTTGTTTCAGCTCGTGGCCCTAATGCGATCATGTAGTTTGTGTCTTCGGAGAGCAAAGACGAAGCGAAGAAATTGAGAAAATCTATTTGGAAGGGTCATCTTCCAGAAAAAAATAAAACTAAATCATATCACAGGAGCAGCCTGAGCAAATAAAACTATAATACTGGGCATCAGTCACTGTTCTACCTTTGTTCCAAGAAAGCATATGCAGTATACAAGCACAGTTGATATACTTGACTCGCCTGGTAAAATCCATCACTGACTCCGGAGGGGGGGGAAGAAAAAATAACCAGAAATCCATAATTGTCTGCTTCACAGACTCCTACAGGTGTTTTGATTTGATTTTTTGTGTGTGCGAAGTTCACTAAATCCAGCTGTAAAAAAAACCTGGGAGGAAAAAAAGAAAATAGCAGCACGTGTTCTTTTCTGTGCCGACCAGTTTGGGGCTAATCCTCCCCGCGACAGTACGCTTGTAAACGCGTAGAGGGAATGTGCCAGCGACGCACTCGGTTTATCAAACATTGGGTCTGTTTACCGGTGCTGTGACTCATGGTTGCTATGCCGAGGAGCTCTGAAGGCAACACCGCTGATTTGGAGCATCTGACTCCTCTTTCTCTCTCTGCCTCTTTCCATCAATATGTTGTGCATCCTTTTATCTCTCTCCACAGCTCTCTTTGTGTGAGAATCACAGGTTCCTCCACCTGTCTGATCTTTCACCCCCTCCCTTAACTTCTCCTCCCGTCCCTCGCTTTTAGTTCCACAGCACTCGACCAACCTTGAACATACACCCCGGATAGATTTTTCTCATCACGCCATCGCTCGCCTCTGCTCCTCCTCTCCTCTTTTCTCCTGCTCCCCTCTCAGTCCAATCTCTCCGCCAGTCTTTTTTTTACGTGGTGGCCAGCTGCACGCCAGATGTGGTGTGCTCTCTCCCAGCTGTTGGCATCATGGTCATGAGAAAGAGAGGAGTGAGATGGATATGATTCCTCCTGGAAAAAAAACGAGGGTTCGCCATAGTCCTCGTGAGAAAGAAATATATTAAAATAGCAGGAAGAATGAAGGAAATATGAAAGAAAAACACACAAAATATATAAATGCCCCGAGTACAGGGAGTGTGCAGTAATATTCTGCCATGCGGTATGATATTTAAATAACTTATTATCCATTATAAGACTTAAAAGAAGACACAATGCTTGTAGTGAGTACCACAGAAGTACCATAATTCCTCACAGGAACATTATAGTGATGCCACAGGAGATAAAAATGCCATTAAGTCGGAAAAGGTCACTGTTGAGCACTGCAGCCAGACTTTACTGGAAGTCCCTGTTATGACATTCGAGGCTCGCATTCATTCCAAACCACATGTGCAGAGAAATACGCGACAAACCAGCATGAGAATGTGAAAAAAAATCAACACTTTGATTTGAGGAGAGTGAAATCACCCAAATGTCACCTCTCAATAACTCACAGCTTGTGTTCCTCCCTCGCTGTCGAGCACTATTTTGATATTTTTGGAACAACATTTAGTATTTTTTGGCAAGAGTTGGATGAGAAGATTGATACCACTGTCATGTTTCTCCTATAAATATGTGACAGTTAACTTCCACATAGTCGCCCATTGATTAGTGTGTGATGAAGAAAGAACACATGTTCACTGGAATAGATATTAAAACACGAGGGTTATAGTTTTTTAGGTAATGATGAATACATGTATGCTTAGTATCAATCCACCAGAAGTTCCCTCGTTACGTACTGAGACGAATTAAGAAGCTATACTTAGAGGCTAGTTAGCTTAGCGTAGCACAGAGGCTGAAAACAGAGAGAAACTGCTAGCTGGGCTTTGTCCTAAGTTAACACAACCCACCTTCTAAAGCTCACAAATAAACATCTCTTAAGTATAGAATATGTGAAAGGGATAATTTATAAACGAAGCCAGGCTTGTTTCCCATCTGCTCAGCTTTGTGCTCAGCAAAACTAAGTGTCTCCGGCCTTCCTAGTTAAAACAAAGTGTAAAAACAACAAGTTGGGGATTCATGAGCATTTATATGTTTAGTTATTACTTGGCTGAAATAGTCTCCAGGGTGCCACAATACCTAAAGTAAGCTAGGCTAAGCTAAGCTAATCGGTAGATATAAAAGTATATAAGAATGGTATTGGACCTCGAAAGGTATTACATAGTGTATATTTACCATATACAAAAATGTACAGTACAGTTTTAAGGTGTCAGCCCCCTTAATGCATTCATATGAAAATGCTCACACCTTCTTTTAGAGGTAGTTGTTCTAATGTTATTGTTTACCTAGCTTTTCTGACATATTGAGTCGAGTGAAAACACATTACCCAAATGTCACCTCGCAACAACTCACAGCTTGTGTTTTTCCCTCGCTGTCAAGCAATGGTTTGACATTGTGGGAACAACATTTACTCCCTTTTTTTGGCAAGAGTTGGATGAGAAGATGTATACCACTGCCATGTTTGCCCACTAAATATGTAGCTAAAGCTAGCAGTCGCTTAGCTTAGTTTAGCTGGTAGCAGGGGTAAACGGTTAGCTTGACTATGAGACTCTCCCTACAAGCACCTACTGAGCTCACTAATGAACACATTATACTGTGTTTGTTTTATCCTTACACGACTTAAAATGTAAAGTTGTTGACAGAGCTGGGCTAACGTTAGCTATTTCCCGCTGAGTCTTTGTCCGATGCTAAGCTAGCGCTCTATTCCTTTTGAGTAGTTTTTTAGATGAAAGTGTTACTGTAAAGTATTTGGCAATTTCTACTCAAGTTATACTGTGTACCGCATTATATAGCTGCCACGACAAATATATACAGTATACATTTAAGTGAAGTAGCTTCTCACTGTGTATTCAAAGTTAATTTATCTAAGTTACCCATTCACTTCCATTAAACTTTGACTGACTTTAATGGGTGTTTACACAAAAATCCTCTTGAATGGGTCTCACAGTCCAAGACAACATCTTTGTAGTTGCTTAAAACTATGTGGAATAATCTCGCGTTAGAAGTTCATGATTTTCAAGAGAGAATTGAGTGAAATTGATATTTTAACGTGGGAGAAATCTGAAAAAAACGAGGCTGGAGGCCGAGAGGAAAAGAGGCGAGGAGCCACTGAAGTCGCTGGAGAGATGGACAGAGCACAGGGAGGCAAGATGGAAGATGGAGGAGGGAGAGGTGTCTTGTCTCGCAGGCGAGCTGCACTAAAATGCAATGTAAAAAAAAAAGAAGAAGAAAAGAAACAAGCATGGCGATTGTTGATAGCGTTAGCATTTAGAGGGGATTGCGCCTGTCGTGACGGGGCAAACGCTTTGTGAAAAGGGCAGCAGAAAGCAACATTTTGATTGATCGTAGGTCATTACACAGTCACCACATTGGACGATATATACAGCTATGAGGTGGTGGCCGACCTGCGGAGCGGTTCTCTACACTTTCCTCCATTATTATCCTCCCTGTCTTCTTCCAATTCCCTCCT
The DNA here is from genome assembly GCF_029220125.1 of Pseudoliparis swirei. NCBI lineage: Eukaryota > Metazoa > Chordata > Actinopteri > Perciformes > Liparidae > Pseudoliparis > Pseudoliparis swirei. The sequence goes on from NC_079407.1 coordinate 3,847,406, forward strand.
CGTCCTAAGAAAAGCCCTCTCCGTTTCCTCTCAAAACACACATGTCTTCATCGAGCTCTCCCCACCCCTTCACTCTGGCTGCCTCTCCCGGGCAGGGGAAGTGGCAGTCGCTGCCCGCTGGCTCCCAGAGGAACAGACCTGCCTTTGTCTGTCTGCACTGTCGGAGGATGAGGAGCCCGTCGACCCAGTAAGCCCAGCGAGCCCAGTAGGGATTCAGGGGTTTGTCTGTGTTGGAGGCAACCACCCAGAACGCCTGTAAATCAGCCAGCCGCTCAAGCCAAGGCCTTCCCGTTTCTGCAGAGCGAGCTATAGCCAGTCGGTTATTAAGCTCGGCACTATGGATGGGAAAGCCCGGTGCAGACGCACACAGACCACAGACCTCGGTGAAATGTTCTCCAAGAATAACCAAAATGTGCACTGGCTTTGCATCCTGAGGCGCTGCCGTTCAAAAGCTCCCCTGCTTGCTTGGACAAATTCCAAAGTGGGAAAATATTGCAGCCAGATTTTATTACCTCGTGCCGTTAAACTGAGATTAACCGGTGGGAACTGACAGACGTTTTGGGATTTATTTTACTTGTTGAATGCAATTAAAAGGATTTTTTTTCTTGCTCGACAGTTAACTTCCACAAAGTAGCCCAATGATTGGTGTGTGATGGAGAAACAATAACGTGTTGCCTGGAATAGATATTAAAACACAAGGGTTATAGTTTTTAGGCAATGATAAATACATGTAGGCCCAGTATCAATCCACCAGAAGTTCCCTCGTTACGTGCTGAGACCAATCAGAGTATAAGCTACAGAAGTGATTTAGGTAAATATGAAGCGATAGCTACAAGCTAGTTAGCTTAGCGTAGCACAGAGGCTGAAAACAGAGGGAAACTGCTAGCTGGGCTTTGTCCTCTACGAACACAATGCACCTTCTAAAGCTCACGAATAAACATCTTTTTTAAGTTTAGAAAGTTTTAACTGTGAAAATGATAATTTGTAAACAAAGCTAGGCTAGTTGTTTCTGCTTAGCTTTGTGCTCAGCTAAGCTAAGTGTAAAAACTACAAGTTAGGGTTTTATGCGCATTTATATGTTAGATTATTTCTTAGCTGAAATAGACTCCACGATACCTACATTAAGCTAGGCTAAGCTAAGCTAATTGGCTACTGTAGCTATAGGCTATGTTTGACATATATACATTATATAAGAATGGTATCAGACCTTGAAAAGTATTACATACTGTATATTTGCCATTTACAGTTTTAAGGTGTCGGCCTCCTTAAAGCATTTAGGGGAAAATGCTTACACCTTCTTTTAGAGGTAGTTTATTGAGCTTATTGTTGTTTTCCTAGCTTTACTGATGTCAGTAGGTCACTTCTCCTTCTGCAGTGTGAAGGCACCAACACATCAGACACATTGTAAAAGTAAAGGAGAGAGAGAGAGAGAGAGCAGAGGGACCAAGAGGTCACTAAGCAACAATACCATCTTATTGGCAGCAGATTTACTTGTTTGCACAGCCTCATATGATCGCACTCCTCGAAAGAAAATGATCCAAACCTCTTCTGCCGAGCCCTTTTGAGGACACATCCAGCAACATCGATTTTCTATTATATTTCAGAGCTGAATCTGCCTCACATCATTATACGCACAACACGATCCTTCGGATATCACGTTTGCAGCTTGAGCCCGCCCTCTGAAATTACTCTCCGAGCATTATGAAATCTGCAATAAAGTGCTTTTTTTCGCTCTCCTTCTTCCTCTTACAGTTATGTTTTAATGGATGAGGCTTCAACAAGCCGCAACGAGGAGATCGATAGAAAGCACTATTTAGACTGTCGTCCCACAGGCCGCGTCTGCTTTCGCCTCGTCTCAAAAAGCGATGTGCGGCGATGCCAAGACGACACCCAGCCAGCGCGGAAACGATTCGATGAAGTGGGAACACTACGGTTTGATTAGTGGCGCCTCCCTCCCTTTTATCTATCGCCCTGTAGCACCACTTCACTCTCTCCGTGAAGGCAAGGTGTCAGGGGAGGTGAGCGTGCATTTGCCATTCTCTTTAACCCTTGTGTTGCCTTCGGGTCAATTTGACCCGATTCAATGTTTAACCCTCCTGTTACCTTTATATTTACTAACATATTTTACCCTTGAGGTCAATATGACCCCAGCTATTAAAATCTCCAGAAAATTATTAGAATTAATATTGTTTTCCAAGTTTAAGTGTGAGGTACTTTATGTTTGTTTGTTGACTCCCGAAGGAACACCGACATTAAACATTGAATCGGGTCAAATTGACCCGAAGGCGACAGGAGGGTTAAATATTGAATCGGGTCAAAATGACCCGAAGGCAACACAAGGGTTAAGCCCTGCCTCCTTACCTCGGCATCACCCCTTGTCGTCTCCCTGTTTTCAGAGGATGGCACAAGGGCAACGGCATGGGTTAGAAGGAGGAGGAGGAGGAGGAGGAGGGTGGAGACGATAAATGGTTGTGGGGAGAATACAAATAAAAGTCTGCAGGGCTGGACGACAGTCTGACTCAGCCACGTCCTGGACCGTCCAGCTCACCAGATGGCTGCTTTATAAGTGCAGTGGGAACACACCGGACTGACTTCTTCAGCTGCTGTGTGTGTGTGTGTGTGTGTGTGCGCATGCTATCCCTCCTATGTTGCTCTCCGGATTCCTCCGCATTCCTAAGAGCCGGAGAAAAAACCCCCTCCTCTTAACCCCCTTTTAACCCCCCTTCTCAGCTGTAGACCAGCTTTGAAGTTTTTTTTCTTTCTTCCTCTCCCTCTTCTTCTCCTCTTTCCCTTCCTCTTCTCTCACTTAAGCACACACACCCCTCGCGCACATCACTCCTTTCCTCACATGGATTTTGTTTACGTCCAGCCAACTCCCTCAGTGCATGGCTCGGGCAGACAGAAGTCGTGTTGAACTCCTCAGAGGTGTCGCTCAGTCGAGCTGTGATTTGCATGGGAAGATTTAGCCCCCCCCCCCCCGCTCCAGGACACTTTCAGAAACGATTTTTCTTCTTTCCCCCCCCCCCTTTATTTCTTTTATTTGGAAATATTGACGGGTCCGTAACACAGTAAACATGTACTTTTAACTGATATTTCCATTGTTTTTTCATCTTTTTGTTAACGTATACAAACACACAACAAACCCACCCCTCACACTGGTTCACCCACCTAGAGGAACAGGAAATAAATACATAAATAATCGATAAAAAGATGTCACCTCATTTTGCCGAGCCTGACGTCTACATACATACACACCTACCTAAAACACACACATATCCTGTACATGTGTATGTAGACACACCTGCCTCTTAAAGGGCCAGTTGTAACTGAAACACTATATAAACTACCCCCAAACATATTGTTAAATAACTCTTTGCATTTGATTATTGTTTATTTGAGTGTAGAAATACTGTGCATAAGAAAATGTCTCTAATATTATAACGTAAATCCATTTTATTTGAAACCTTCAAAATAAAAGCACTTCAAATTTCTTTAACCCTTGTGTTGCCTTCGGGTCATTTTGACCCGATTCAATATTTAACCCTCCTGTCGCCTTCGGGTCAATTTGACCCGATTCAATGTTAATGATGTGTTTTCTTTCAATACACAACAAACAAAAATAAAGTACTCAACTTAAGCTTGGAAAACAATAATAATTCTCTTATTTTTTCTGGTTTTTAATAGCATATGTCATATTGACAAATATGTTAAAAATAAAATATAAATAAAAAGGTAAAAGGTTTGACATTGAATGACCTCATGTCATTCGAAAAGGTTGGATCGGAAAAATTTGAAATCAGTCAATTGACCCCATTTAACCTATATTACAGACTTAACCCTCTACCTAGATTTTTTTACTTATCTGGGTCAATTTATTAAATTTTAAAAAAACCAGAAAAAATTATTAAATTTTAATTTTGTTTTTTAAGTGTGAGGTACTTTATGTTTGTTTTGTGTTTGAAAAATAGCCCTAGCCCTTTAAATATATAAAAGTTGTCTTCTTCTATGTTTGACATGAAAACAAAAACTGGGTCAATGACATGAGAATAAACACATTAAAAATAATTGAATTGTACATTGAATGGGGTTGAATTGAAGGGTTAAGAAAAGGCGATCATGTGTCTTTCAAGCCGTCAGGGGCCACATAACATGATGTGGCGGGCCGATTTCATCCCGCGGGCCTTGTGTTTGACACCTGTGCTCGACAGAGTAAATACCCAGTCATCACACCACACAAGTACAATATATCCAGAAATGAAATGACAATAGGATTGGCGAGTATAGTCTTCTGGTTCCTTCCCCTCTGCTTTCCCTTTTCTCTGGAGGCTCAGATCCCCCAGCACCCGGAGAGAGGTGTGCGTGCACCGCGTCGCCGCCGGTGAAGTGCGAGGCTGTTTGTGCACGCTGTCGGCGTCCGTGTGATACCCGCCCGCACCGAGACAACACCTGCACGTTGTTAACTGATCGCGAAGGAGGAGAAATTCTGTTCATCTTGTTCTCTGGCAACGCTAAAATCACCTGGTCCCGATGTGAATAATAGGCCCGGGCGTTCATCGAGTGAGACGAGAGAGGCCTGGTGAGGCTCGTGCAGAACGCACCCTGGCCGTGCATTATGTATCCACTTTCATATCTCATTATGCTGCATTCTGCATCGCTCGACACTCGTTTCCTTCCAATCTTTTCAGACAAATCCCTCATCGAAGGCTTTTAAACCTTGTGTGAGGAAAAAAAGAAAAGAGTCTAATCTTCGGGTTCCCCTGAGGTCCCAGCTTTAGAAAGTAAAGTCAGGAAAGTTGTTAGACCCCCCTCCCCCCCTCCCAGGTGTGCCGTGTGGGCTCCTAGCTCCCGAGTATATCAGTGGACTACAGTGTGTGTGCGTAACTTCCGAGATATGACACAGAAATATGCTTTGTTATGAAAAGCAGGGATGAGAAACGACACGGCGGTGTTGGACTGCAAAGTGTTTATTCTCATGTTTAGTCTTGATGTCTTACTTTCTTTTCAACAGGAAAGTAATACGAAGCTCTTTTACACAGTAAACAAATAACTTTTTCATATACACTACCGTTCAAAAGTTCGGGGTCATCCAGACAATTTCGTGTCTTCCATGAAAACTCACTTTTATTTATCAAATGAATTGAAAATTGAATAGAAAATATAGTCAAGACATTGACAAGGTTAGAAATAATGATTCATATTTGAAGTATTAATTTAGTTCTACAAACTTCAAGCTCAAAGGAAGGCCAGTTGTATAGCTTATATCACCAGCATAACTGTTTTCAGCTGTGCTAACATAATTGCACAAGGGTTTTCTAATCAGACATTAGTCTTCTAAGGCGATTAGCAAACACAATGTACCATTAGAACACTGGAGTGATCGTTGATGGAAATGGGCCTCTATACACCTATGGAGATATTTCATTAGAAACCAGACGTTTCCACCTAGAATAGTCATTTACCACATTAACAATATATAGTGTGTATTTTTGATTAATGTTATCTTTATTGAAAAAACAATGCTTTTCTTTGAAAAATAAAGACATTTCTAAGTGACCCCAAACTTTTGAACGGTAGTGTATTTAATAAGTAAAATATATCGTTAAAGATGCAGATTTGAGCACGTCTGTGTATTTTGTAATAAAGCTTCCCCCCCGAGTGTGTGTGAATCTGTGCGTTGCTCTCCAGTATGTAGGTCTGTGTTATCTAATCCAATCTGTCCCGATCCAATATTCACGCGTTACCCCCGAGGGTATAAAGACACCCGGGGAGGAAAGGAGAGGCGACGGATAAACAAAACCGTTTCCTCCTGTGAAAGGGAACCCGCCCCAGAACAGATGTAACACACACAGGCGCTCCGTGGCGAATGCTACCGCCCTCCGTCCAGTTTGTTCCGCAGCAGATGGATTATAAGATAAGTTACTTAAATGCGACGGCCATACGCGCGAACTCGTGCTCGGGCGGGCGTGACATTCACCGTGAGGTTTAAAGGATCTGAAAAAAGCGACTCACTCCACCGGCGTTGTTCCTCTGAAAGATGGAGCTCCACACATAAACACACGTTCCCCTGCCAAGCTGTTGGTCACGTAACCTGGGAGATTTCCTGTGTTTAGTTTCTGTCCTCTGCTCTTCTTAGTGGTGGTTTTAAAGGAGGCGGGACTTAACTGGAAACATTGAAAAAAATGGTGATGTCAAGCATAGTGCCGCGCTCCAAAACCGGGGTGTGATCAAACCACACCCGTCACGTGCGTCTCGTGAAACGGATGACCTCACGCTCGATAATAAGGGTGTTCTTTCAAAACGTCAACGCGACATTTACACGTACGGTGATGAATGTCTTTAAGAAAATCTCTAATTTACTGGCGGCAGGGCTTGCGACCGTCTTTTCTCCACGCGGTCCTGGTTCTGCTTCTACCCGGTCCCAGTGAACCAGGCCTGGGTGGTGCTGGATGTTGGGGCCCGGCGAGGTGCCGCTCTGCTCCGGGCCGCCGGAGGTCAGACTGAAGGTCGAAAGGCCACGACGGCGAAGCCGGATCCGAGTCTTTTTTTCCGTGCTGCCTGAGCTGAAGGGGTTTTTTCCTGTCTAATTCGGACCCGCTTCCTCACTGCTTGTTGCCTTATGTGGGTCGTACAGAACCGCGGAGAGTATATTGAGACCGTTTTATAACGGTTCTCTGCAGAACAGAACAGTAAAGAACACTTCTTCCTTTTTGACAATGTGCCATTGCGTCGACCAATCAGATGCCAGAGATATTCGTACACCCCGGTATCGTTCTGCTCGTGTCGTAAACAAGCAGATGTAGTTCTTCCTTTTACCAGTCGGAGTGTGTCGAGACGATTCCTGCGAGACGAGTTAGACAAAACAGCCAGAGCGCAGGGCTTTTTTTTTCTTCTTCTTCTTTTTTTCTCCTTCACTTTCTCTCGCAGAGCAATCAGAGTTTTGGCCTGGGTTCTTCTCCTGCTCTCTGCTTTTCTGTCCTCGCAGTGTTGTTCTGTTCTGACGCAGCAGATTGACCAGCGCCAAGAGAAACAAGAACGGGGCCTCGAATCGATGGCTGCGTGGATTCACTTGACACCGAGGCGCTCTGAATAAGCCCTTCCTGAAGCGATGCCTGGCTGCATCTGCAACTTCTTTCCCTTTTTTTTTCATCTTCTTCTTCTACTTCCTTGTAAATAAATCCCAGCTGACGGCCGCCGATCAGCCGTCAGCCTGGATGCAGATCGTAATGAAGGAGGAGGCGGTCAGACGGGGAGGTGGTGAGATCCATTCAGCCTCTCTCCTCCCAACTGACCTGAGAAATATGATACCCGCTGCTGGCTCCATTAAAAAAATATATATATATAAAACTTCTTCCGAAAAACAAATTTTTTCGAAATTGCTGATTCTTCCACTAAATCAGCGGGAATTTTTTTTTCTTCCAGACCCAAAAAGTTGCAACAATTACAATTAAGGCCATTATTTTTGCTTCTCTGCATTTCCTCACGAGTCACAGCCTTGTGAGCCGTCGAGATCCATCCCTCCATCCCTCCCTCCATCCCTCCATCCATCCATCCATCCATCCCTCCCCCCCTCCCTCCCTCTCTCCCTCCCTCCATCCATCCCTCCCTCCCTCCATCGATCCATCCCTCCCTTCCTCCCTCCCTCCTCCTCCCTCCTCCCTCCCTCCCTCCATCCATCCCTCCCTCGCTCTCTCTCTCCCTCCCTCCCTCCCTCCTTCCTTTATGGAGCAATCAGAGAGACACACACTCTCCTCCTACTGACAGATGGTCGTATGTGTGTGTGTGTGTGTATATTTCTTCTGCCTACATTTGGATGAGGATGGAAAGTGGAGTTTGGGGAGGAAGAGGAGGTGGGGAGAGGTCAATCGGAGGCACAGCTGGTGAGACCCCCACTCCCACCAGCTGCTGCCTCAAAAGGGCCCGTCGGCAGCCGGCCTGCCGGTACGTGCCGGCCCCTCTCCTTCTCCGCTTTCTGCCCTCTCATCATCCCCTTCTCCACACACTCTTCCTCCATCCTCTCCCTCCTCCTCCTCCCTCTCCACCCCTGCAGACTCAGCCCAGCTGTTCCAAGCTTTCTCCTCTTCCTCCCCTCGCCACTGTGCACCCCGACCCCTGGGAGGAAGAAACGACTAAATCCTCATGCATTTACAAAACAAGTGCACGCTCTACGCAGACAGCACAGATACGAGTGTTTGCCGCGCGTCAATAATCCCATCAGTCACATCAAAGGTGTCTCAGGAGTGGTGCTATATCTGGAAAGCCCCTGTTGGACCAGGGGGGAGGAGCCTGAGGCGGGGGTCAGTCCACCAGCTGGGTCAGGGCTCTTCGGGGTGGACTTCTGCTTCATGCCACGGGCATCAGCACATCGCTTACACAATTACGGAGCCACGCTGATGATTTTGCGCTTTTTGTGGTTATTAATATACGAACTGTGAATACTAAAAGGAGCTGAATGGTAATACTAATGGTTATCTAGAGCGGAGTAATGTCTATGTGAGCAGAAGAGGAACACAAACCCATCGGCGCCCCCTCGGGGGGGAACACTGTTTGCTGCGTCAGCACTTTTACCGTAGTTTTACACCGTGAGCCACAGTGGGTACAGAAAGTATTCAGACCCCTTTACTTTGTTCACTCTTTGAAGGAGTAGAGCCATCTCAAGGAGGAGCAGAAGAAGTGGTCAGCATGTGAGTTAAATATGAGCGTCACAGCAAAGGGTCTGAATATTTATTATGACTATGTGATGTCAGTTTTTCTTTTCTAATAAATTAGCAAATATTTCTACATTTCTGTCTTTTTCTGTCAAGATGCGGTGCTGAGTGAACATTCATGAGAAATAAAATGAAGTTTTTTGATTTTTAGCAAATAGCTACAATGAAATAAAAAGTGAAAAATGTGAAAGGGGTCTGAATACTTGTCGAGAGACCCAAATCCCGGATCTCACACCTTTTTATATTTTTTGGAAGCCCTCCTCCATTTCATTAATGTTCTGGGTAAAAAAATCAACTTGCCGAGACTTGAAACCCGCCTGAGGTCGACAAACATCTTCACCGTGCGGCCTGCGGAGACTGGACATGTCCGTGGCTCTAATTAAAAGTTGTAATTAATGTTATTTATTGTCATAAACGCAGCTGCACATGCACGGGCCGAGAGGAGGAACGAAATGAAAGCAGGCGACGTGTCAAAAAGGGAAACCAGGGGACGACTGAAGCCAGTGGGGTTAATCCTCTGAGGATAATGAATGTGTAGTAACTGTCGTGGCAGTAAAGACGTACAGACCAGACACCCGGAGCGCAAAGAGGTCTCAAATCCTGGATGTCTGAAATTCCTGGAAAGCACTAACAAGTGAACTCTCTCCAGGGTTCCAACAAAAGAGTCTCGGGGACAAAATTGTGACGCATCGCTGGCGTTTAATAATCACGGCAGAAGTCTTTCAACGCTTTGATAAAAAGTCACACACACACACACATGATTTGTGGCTAACACGTACTAATTTTGTGTTAAAAAATTAAATAAATCGTTCTCATATGACCTCCATATTGATTTATGGCCATGTTGTCCCCTACTAATAAAGCTAAACGCCTACAAGTTCAAATCTGAACTCGGGGGTCGGGGGTGAGTGAGGGTGGGGCACCCGGGCTGGGGTGCCACACCCTCTCTCTCTCTCCCCCTCAGTGCCATTGTTCCCTCCATCACAAGGCCCACGTGCCCCCCTATTCAGCATCCCGGTGGGGGGGGGGGGCCTTTGTCTCGCTGCCATTGTCCCGGCGGACGCACACGCTTCCCATTTGACGGACACACGCCCTGTCAAAGGAGAAAAAAAGGGGGGGGCGAGGGGGAGGGGCCACCGCTGGCCATTATTCTCGGCGGTGAAAAGACGAGACGCGCCGGCCATCTGTGGTGCGCGTCTGTAATCTGCGGCGACTGCACGCACACACACGCACACACACAAACACACTCACACACACACACGCACACACACACACACACACACACACACACACACACACACACACACACACACTCACACACACACACAAACACACACACACACACACGCCGAACGTCTCTGTTTCTCAAAGAATCCCTCTCTCTTTTGTCTCGCCACACTTTTGTCGGGGGCCGTGACGCCTCTTTAAGATGGTGGGGGGCCGGAGTGTGTGTGTGTAGGTGTGTGTGTGTGTGTGTGTGTGTGTGTGTGTGTGTGTGTGTGTGTGTGTGTGTGTGTGTGTGTGTCACAGAGGCCTACAGGGTTGAAGTGAGGCTGCTATCTTGGAGAGAAAGTGCTCAGCAAGAATGTCCTCTCATCTCCTCCGTGTCTCAAAGTGGCCATTGTTGAGCAACGGGCCTAAACACCAGTCCACTTGTCCTCTCTCTCTCTCTCTCTCTCTCTCTCTCTCTGATGACCCAGTCCGCCTGAGGGTCTTCACCTCACCAGCATTTACTCTGCTTATCCTCCACTTCCTCCTTTTTCTCTTCTTCCTGTGAGATAAATGGTTGTCCAGTGGATGTCTCCTTCCTTCCTTCTGTCTTTCCTTCCTTCTTTCCGTCCATCCTTCCTTCTGACCTTCCTTTATTCTTTTCTTCTGTCCTTCCTTCTGTCCTTCCATCCTTCTGTCCTTCCTTCTGTCCTTTCTTCCTTCCTTACTTCCTTTCTTCTGTATTTCCTTCCTTCCTTCTGTCCTTCCTTCCTTCATTCCTTCTGTCCTTTTTTCCTTCCTTCCTTCCTTCCTTCCTTCCTTCCGCTTGTCTTTCTTTCTTTCCTTCATTCTGTCCCTCTGTATTTAAATCCTTATTTCTAGCCTACCTTCACATTTCCTTATTTCTCGTTCTCCTCTCCTACGCCCCCCCCCCCCCCATGGGAGAAGTTTCCTCCACCCTTCTCGTAGCTATCGGTTGGAATGAACCCTTCATGACAGGAAGCGCTGAACCCAAGCTTCTCCCAAGCTTCTCCCATGTGCTCGTTACATCAGTGCAAAGCAGCTGGAGATGTCTTCAAATGTTCATTTCTTTAGCAATTATTGTTCAAGAGAATCTCTCAGCTTAAAGATCCACATCCCCAAAAACTTCATATCGTTGACCTTTTTGACCTTGGAGGTGCTCTTATAGGATATATTGTACAGAAATGGCGATGGGATTGTCGTTGGACCTGAACTCAAGACATCAGCTGGCAGCCTCGGCCCAATCTCCTCGTTTCCTAAACCCAATCTCCTCGGCCCGTGTTTCCGCATGACCGGCGAGTAAGGATGGGTATCTTTTTTTCTTCTTCAGATACCGGTGCTAAACCGGTACTTTTTCAAAACGATACCGGTGCGTAAACGGTGCCTGAACCGATACTTATAAAAAAATAAAGAGCACAAAACGACGATTGACAAAGATGACATTAAACGCCTCTTTGGCCATGTTCCCTGTAAAAGCCGTTCTCATGGAGCACTGACAAAAAACGGATATCAGACTGTCGCGCTCTTAGCTAGCGTGAGCTACGAGCTACGAGCTACCAGCTACGAGCTACGATCTACGAGCTACGAGCTACGAACTACGAGCTACGATCTACGAGCTACCAGCTACGAGCTACGAACTACGAGCTACGAGCTACGAGCTACGAGCTACGAGCTACGAGCTACGAACTACGATCTACGAGCTACCAGCTACGAGCTACGAACTACGAGCTACCAGCTACGATCTACGAGCTACCAGCTACGAGCTACGAACTACGAGCTACGATCTACGAGCTACCAGCTACGAGCTACGAGCTACCAGCTACGAGCTACGAACTACGAGCTACGAGCTACGAACTACGAGCTATGAACTACGAGCTACGAGCTACGAACTACGAGCTACCAGCTACGAGCTACGATCTACGAACTACGATCTACGAGCTAGCGCGGGCTACGAGCTAGCTTAAACATGGTTATAATGGCTACATTTTTACTTGTTGGCCTATTTTCATGAATGCAAGACTTGCAATCAACGTTACGGTACTAATCCGAGTTCACGCTGCTCTCGTCATCATCGGTCTCAATATGGTGTCGGTTTTCGGTACCCAACCCTACCGGCGAGGGCTTATAGTGGCGGTTCGATGAGACTTCGACCGACCTGCGGAGGTCGTTCGGTCCCGCCAGCCGCCAGAAAACGCTCTTTTCTTCTTCACGTTCCGCCAGATGTTGCTGCAACCAGGATTGCTGCTTCCTTGAAGAAGAAGAAAGAAAAAAACACTGCAAGGTTTTCCCCGGATTCAAGTGCCGGGCAGATGGTTGATGTCACACACACACACACACACACACACACACACACACACACACACACACACACACCTCGAAAAGAGATTGACAGACAGATGGAGAGATAGATAATTGATGCACGTATGCAGAGCGAGCGTTTGTCCGTCTGCAGCCTGAGTATAAAAAACATTTTTTTAAAGCAACATTTAAAGATTTTAGCGGCAACTTTATGAAACTTTGCTTCAATTTTTTAACTGCGGAACATTCTATCGACGTTAAATCAACGTCCAGCCGTGTCCTGTTTAGGAATTCAGACGGTGGCGGTCTGACAAAGAGCGATGGGGCAGATGTTAAAAGCTTTAAAAGCCTTATTGATTTCAGAGCGCCGGCCTCGTATCCTCGAACCTCCGAGCTCAGAACTGCATTATGCATAAATACTTTGGACCGACGGTCAACGCGAGGAATCTGAAGGAATCGTAGCGAGACGGCGAACGCACGTTCATGTAGGCGGCGACATCTCTTTCCTGTCTGTGTGCAGGAGGTCAGAGGTCAGAGGTCAGAGAGAGTGACCTGGAGGTTGACACACGCACACACAATGAGCAGCTGGTCGTTACCATGACAGTGTGTTATACTGCTACTATCCAGCAGGGGCGCTGTTACACAGGCAACCGAGGTCTGCGCTTTGGCCTCCTCTCCTCTCCTCTCATTTCCTCTCCTCTCATTTCCTCACCTCTTTTCTTTTCTTCTCTTCTCTTCCTACACATATGTTACAAATGATTCATGTTTACAGTTCAACCCGTAAAGGATCAGTGTGCTCCTCTGTCTCCTCCTCCTCTCTTTCCTACTCTGTCTCCTAGTCTGTCTCCTCATCTGTCTCCTCCTCTCTTTCCTACTCTGTCTCCTAGTCTGTCTCCTCATCTGTCTCCTCATCTGTCTCCTCCTCTCTTTCCTACTCTGTCTCCTAGTCTGTCTCCTCATCTGTCTCCTCTCTCCTCCTCTGTCTACTCCTCTGTCTCCTACCCTGTCTCCTCCACTCTTTCCTCATATGTCTCCTCCTGTCTCCTCTCTCTCCTCCTCTGTCTACTCCTCTGTCTCCTACTCTGTCTCCTCCTCCTTTCTCCTCCTCTTTCACCGCATCTCTCCTCCTGTCTCCTTCTCTGTCTCTTTCTATGTCTCTTCCACTCTTTCCTCATATGTCTCCTCCTGTCTCCTCTCTCTCCTCCTTTCTCTTCCTCTGTCTCCTCCTCTCTCTCCTCCTCTCTCCTCCTCACCAGACTTCGCTGTGATCAGAGGGAGCTCTGCTTTCCTCCACAATGTTGTCACTGTCTGTCTCTCTCTCTTCATGCCCAACTGATCTCAGCACAGTGAAACAAGTGTGTGTGTGTGTGTGTGTGTGTGTGTGTGTGTGTGTGTGTGTGTGTGTGTGTGTGTGTGTGTGCTGCTCCGCTACTTCCTCTGCCTTCCTCTCTCTTTCTATTTTCGTTCTTTTTCAGAGTTGCCACTTTTTCTCTCCCCCCCCCCCCCTCCTGCTTTCCTCTTCCTTCTGTCACAGCCCACAAATAACACACACACACACACACACACACACACACACACCATTGGTTGCTATGGGATCTGGTTGCCATGCAGCAGTATTCACATGGAGCTCACGCGTGTGTGTGTGTGTGTGTGTGTAGCATAGCGTGTCCGACGTACCGTGACGGAGTCGGGATGCCGTGTTGATCGTGTCGAGAGGAGAGAGAGAGGCGTGGAGCGAGGATGTGACACACACACACACACACACACACACAGACACACACTCTCTCTTTCTCAAGGACAGCAAGCTATTGATCACGTAATCTAGTGCCAAACTTGATCACTTGACATGTACTCAGTGAGTGTGTGTGTGTGTGTGTGCGTGTGTGTGTGTGTGCGTGTGTGTGTGTGTGTGTGTGTGTGTGTGTGTGTGTGTGTGCGTGCGTGTGTGCCCTCCATCATCGTACAGTGGGTCAATGAGGCTTTGTCTGTAACTACAGGCTTTGCGTTGGTCTGTCGAGAGGAACATAAGTCGAGGTTAATGGAGACGTGTGATGATGGAGAGCCTTTGAGGAGAGGAGAGGAGAGACGGATGAAGGGCGAGGGAGGGAGAGAGAGAGGGAGGGAGAAGAAAAAGAGAAGGAGAGGGGTATTGACCACATTGGATATAAGGATAAGGAGGTGGACTTGGCTGTCACGTCTCAGCCGACCGAGGAGTTTCCTCTTCAGCAGAGGAGCGTTTGTGTGTGAGCGGTGCAGCCAGACGGCGGCCGGGGGTTGCTATGTATATATATATATATATATATATATATATGTATATATATATGTATATATATACATATATTTATATATATATATATATATTTATATATACATATGTATATATATATATGTATATGTATATATATATATAAATATATGTATATATATATGTATATATATATACATATATTTATATATACATATATTTATATATACATATATATATATGAGGGCGGACGGGGGTTATCATTGTTTATTTTTACATATAGAAAAATATAAGATACAGTCCCTACAAAAAATACTACATGTGGAGTTTTCCACCTGTTACACACTCACACACGCACGCTCACACACTCACACGCACACACACGCACACACACACTAACACACACACACACATACTAACACACACACACACACACAAACACACACGCACACATCTACATACAGACACACACTCACACACGCACACACGCAAATGCACGCACGCACACTCACATGCACACTCAGAAACACATGCACACTCGCTTACACATGCAAACGCACGGACACACACACATTCACACATACACACAAACACTCGCTCACACACGCACACATGCAAACGCACATTCACATTCACACACACACACACACGCTGAAGGAAGTTAAGTCATAGAAAGTGTGTGTGGTTTTTAACGTCCTGTCTCGGCTCGTAGTCACGGAAAAGAAAACAAGAAAATCACAACTTTGTTTCTTGCTCGTGTGAAACTGATTATGTTTAGAGTTCACATTAATATTTAGTTAAATAATGCTTTTATGTGTATTATATATCTATTTGTATCATTTATTTATTATTCAAACAAATAAGATTAGTTTATACGCTTGTATCCATTATTAAACTAAACTGTGACCAATACTACGAACTCCACTTTCATTTATCATTATTTATTTAATAAATCTATATGAGGTCAGATCTCTCATTTTATGTCGGATTTGCCTGATTGGTATCTAAAAAACAAAACGGGGACTTTAAGGCAAATAAACTCTCTTACATTTCCTAAAAATTAATATCTTTCTCATAATTTGGTGTCATAACAGTTTCCAGGGAGCAGAGTGAGTTATGACGGTGTTGACTCGCTATGTGTCCGTGTGCTCGAGGCCCTGCTGCCCGCTGCCTCGTGAAATGTGCTTACTCGTTAGATTATTAAGTATCTGTAACCCCACGGACCATTAATTGTGATTGCATGTGTTTCTGTGTGTGTGTGTGTGTGTGTGTGTTTCTGTGTGTGTCTCATTTACAGTGTTGGTTATAACATGCTGTCATGGAGTCACAGTGGCATGGCGGTTGTAAAACCACATGACACAGATTTAACATGTATGCAGACAACACACACACACATGCACACACACACACACACACACACACACACATCATGATTAGCTTTCTGTGTTTTTCGGGCCTTGCTCACAAGAGACACGCGCCAGAGGGCTTATTTATGGGGAGCAGGAACTGTGTGTGTGTGTGTGTGTGTGTGTCCGCTGCTACCTGAGATCATCGTGTTTCATGCATACACAGCGGCTGAAAGGGGCCGGTGCTCGTGAATATGCACGCACACGCGTTCGCGGGACAGCGACGCCAGCGAGACGCCGTCTCCTCTGATTGGTTTATAATTCTTTATAATTCGGTCTCTTTTCTCTCCTCCTGTGTTCCTTCACTTCCTTTTGGATTCATTTCCTTCTCACCCTCCTCTTCTTGCTTACATTAATTCCATTTTTAATCTAGTTTTTTAATTGTAAATACTCGTTCTGTGCACATTTCATCAATAGAAGATCAGAATGTGGTGAGTGTGTGTGACGGTATTCATATCCTCATATTCCCTTCAACTTTTCTTTATCCATAAAAATCTAAACACGTTGACATGTTTCCTTAAAGCAGTCGTTCCCAACCTTTAACCCCTGGAGCCCCTACAAATTACAAATTACAAAATCCTCAAACAAGATCCTCAATTCTTTTCTTTATTTCTAATTATATCAACTTTCTTTAGTTATATGAATGGTTTGTATCCAACAAGTTGGAAACAGCTGTGATCTAATCTACCAACAGTATAAAGTGTAATAATATTAGAGTCGCTTGATCCTTGAACACAATATGGCCCACAAAGTAAACTATTTATAACTGAGGACAACAAATATATCTTTTTTTAGATATTTTTGACTTCACTGACTTAAAGGGCCGGTGCGTATAGAGTCTGGCGCCACCTAGAGGCGAGGGGGGCGGACTGCAGCCCACTGAGACTCCTGTCTGATGGCCAGGTGTGAAAACGCTTTAGTCAGAGTTTAGTTTGTCCTCTCTGGGCTCCTGTAGGAAGAGGAGCACCAGCAGATGTAAACACAGCT
The DNA here is from genome assembly GCF_029220125.1 of Pseudoliparis swirei. Lineage (NCBI taxonomy): Eukaryota > Metazoa > Chordata > Actinopteri > Perciformes > Liparidae > Pseudoliparis > Pseudoliparis swirei. Next base: position 3,864,277 of record NC_079407.1, read on the forward strand.
CATCCCTAAATGCTACACTGACCCTTTAATAACAATAGCTGTTGTGTTCGTGCATATTAATTCACACACCACTCTCCTGATGAACAAGTTCCCCCACGGGGACAATTAAAGGACATCCCAATCACAAAGGTGTCGCAACTCTTCCTGTCGCCTCAACAAGTGACAATGAGAGAGAGAGAGAGAGCGAGAGAGAGAGAGAGAAAGAGAAAGAGAGAGAGAGCGAGTGAGAGGCCACAAAGACGACGAGGACGTTCTGATCCCTCTCGGCCTCGGCCATTGTTGACCTCTGGCTCTGCGTGTTACATGCTAACCAGCTTAGGGGATGAACTGGCATCATGGAAGGTAGGAATGGTGGAGGAGACGAGGAAATAGGATGCGTTGAGTCCCCTTCTCTTTTTTTTACGGGACCGAGTTGCAATGAGAGACTGAGCGGGACGACGTAGAAGCTCCAGCTTTGCTGCGATGAGCAGTTATTAATATGTAATTAATGTAACCGTGAACCAGGAAGCGTAAAGACCATGAAATAAAATATATTTAAATATATTTTTTTATTTTATTTTCTGGGGGTGCACATTTCTCACTTTTCGCTGTCCAATGCAAAGAGGCGGAGTCAGAGCCTGCCTGCTCCCCCTCTGACGTGTCTGTACATCTGGGCTTTACAGCGTGACCCACAAACCTCTCCCCGGTCGATCCGTCCGTGGCTCCGCCCCCTCAGCATCCCGCCTCATGTCCCCGTCCCTCGTAACTCCTCCAGCGTGCAGCTGAAGCTCTGAGGCCTCTTCTCCCCTGCCTCCTGCCTCCTGCCTCCTTGCCCTCTCCCCCAGTGCACTCTGGACCAGCTCGCCCACAGCAGCCGGAGAGCAAAGAGGAAAACTGTGTCACCACCAGCCGTGACTCGCTCTCTCGTTCACCCCTCCCCTCTCTCTCTCTCTCTTTCTATCCTCCCACTCACTCTCTTCTTTCCTCCAGGATTTGGTGCATCAAACATTGATTTCTGTTTTATTTTTAGAGCATGCTGCGAGCGTATGTACGTGCGTACGCGTGTTTGTGTGTGTGTGCGCCGTCTGTGTGTGTGTGTGTGTGCGGCGTGTGCGTGTGCAGTTTGACCGTGTTTGGGTGCATCACGTGTGTGAATGTGGTCGGAGCTCCTCGACTCTTTCCCCCCTCAAGTTAATCCCTTAAGAAGAGGTGTGGTTCTCTTCCTCGGCTCTGCGCTCCCTCTCCTCTCTCTCTCCGTCTCTCACTCCGAGCGCTATATCATCACACCCTCTCTCTCTCTCTCTCTCCCTCTCGTGCTGCTGTCATTGCCGTGGCCGGTGTAGTGCGAGGGAGTCTGCCTCCTCTCGGGCTCGTTGTCGTCGTCTCTCTGCCGTCGTTCCCCGGGACGTTGAGATGAGTGTTGAGATGGGGGAGGCCATCGAGCTCAGGTGAGTCAGGGTGTGTGTGTGTGTGTGTGTGTGTGTGTGTGTGTGTGTGTGTGTGTGTGTGTGTGTGTGTGTGTGTGTGTGTGTGTGTGTGTGTGTGTGTGTGTGTGTGTGTGTGTGTGTGTGTGTGTGTGTGTGTGTGTGTGTGTGAGCCAGGCAGCGTTCCTCTGCACTCCTGTGTGCGTTTCTGCAGCTCGGGACTCTTTATTAAAATCTTTTTTTTAACTGGGTCGACCGCGGCGGTCGGTTCCTTTGGGGCGATGTGTGTGTCCATCACGGTGACCCCGTTTCCACGCAGGCACCCGCCAGCTCTATGGAGGTCACCAGGGGAGGGGAGGGCTTTCCATTCGTAGTGATAGCTGTTGGTGTTGTTGTTGTTGTTGTTGTTGTCGCTGGGTTATTGGCTACGGTGGTATTTTCAGTCCCTGCCAAACTGATGGCAGGTCTCCTAGTCCAGCCTGGATCCACAGGGCTCATCGCGGCTAATAGCCTTAGCAGATGCATTAGCCCCCCCGCCCCATATGGAAGAGATTAAAACCCGCTACGTTGATACAAACACACAACGGGGTTCTTCTTCTTCTTCCTCTTCTTCTTCTTGCATATAGTGTTCGAGCCTCCGCGTGTTTCGTGTGTGTTCCCGTCCAGATTTGAATGTGCGTCCACCTGCCGTCCACTCAGAGAAACGCCCCACATTCCCTCCCCGAATTCGACACTTCCTCTCTTTCCTTTCCCCTCATCTGCCCTCGCGATGAGATAATTGAGAAGGACGGCTCGTGTGTGTGTGTGTGTGTGCTGTGAAGAAGAAAAGAAAAGGGAAAAAAAAGAGAAGAAGAAGGAGAGAATGTGGCCACGTGTGAGGAGACGGATGGAGGGAAACGAGGGCGAGCGACGAACGGGGGCGAGACGGAGAGACGCGACGGGAGGGAGGAGATGAGAGGAGGGGTGTGAAGGCGAGGGGATTGGAGTTTGGAGAAGGGATGACACACACACACACACACACACGCAGGCGCGGGATGTGTGAATATAGAGCGTGTGAAAAGCCGAGCAAAAGTAGATTCGCTGCGGAGAAGATGTGAATTTACAAAGCATACATGCAGATCTGTGCTCAGAGAGAGAGAGAGAGATAAATAGGTTAGAGCACAGGTGTCCCCTGGCGCCTTTAATGACGCGTGTTCACCTTTTCTTAAAGAAAATGAAGAAAAATATCCCGTGCTTTTATTTTGAAGGTTTTAGATGTAATGGATTCATGTTGTAATATTAGAGACATTTTCTGATGTACAACATTTCTACACTCAAATAAACAATAATCAAATGCAAAGAGAGTTATTTAACAATATGTTCGTGGGTTTTATAAAGTGTTTCCGGCCCTTTAAGAGGGCGGCCATGACGCTGATTTGGCCCACGGTGAACGTGAGTGTGACACCCCTGGGTTAGAGGCTTGAGGAAGGAGGCCTCACAGGGCTGGAAGGAGGCGAGGAAGGAGTTCAGAGTCAGAAGTTCAGGAGCGCCGCGTGGGAATTTCCCGTCAAGTTATTGGCGTTCCTGTCCCTGGTCCGCGAGCGTCGTCAAATACTCCGGAACATGAAGGCGTCGCCACGGAGACGAGGCTCAGCCGATGAGTCCGGACCGATGGCGGGGAATACAAAGTGGGAACACCGCATGACATGATGATACCGGAGCATATCGACTCGACCCCTCCACTTCACGCCTGGCTGCACACTTTGTTCAGATTAGCTCCCCCCCACACACACACACACACACACACACACATGCACACTTCTCCTGTCATAGACGCGTGTGTGTGTGTGTACATGCGGACGTGGACATGCATTCCACACATGAATGCATCCACACGCGTAGAGCGGGCGTGGCCCGTGCCCTCTCTGCCTGCTGGTGCCAAGGAAGAGATTGGGATATTGTTGTGTTAATCTGCCTCTCTTTTGTATCTGGGAAGCTATTCAGGCTACACACACACACACACACACACACACACACACACACACACGCAAGCACAGCGCGCACGCACACAGGTAGGAGGTCATTCAAGCATGCGCAGACTTGTTGTCAGAAGAAGGAAACAATATCTGAAGCCCTGCCTGTTAGTGTTTATTCCCTCTATAAAAGTATTTTAATGTCATGCTCTACAGCAGGCCTATTCAACTAGCGGCCCGCGGGCCGGATACGGCCCGTTTGAGTTTAACTATGGCCCGCAAGACTGCCTGCAAATCAGTATAGCTTGGTAAGAAAAAATAAAACTGACGGACACGCCTCTTTTATACATTGAGACATCTAACCCAGAGCCATTGAGTTTCAATGTTGCCTCAACCAAACCTGTAGGTTACATCTTTATGTTACGCACCCGTGTTGGTTGCCGGTGTTACACCCCTACTGGTTTTCAAACCTACTGGTTTCCCTGCGCGTGCGTTGTGTTCTCTTCACATCTGCAGCGGGGCTCTGTCTCGCTCACCAGATTCGTCACACATTCACAAACATATTGCTGGAGATCTTCAAGCCACCGTTCATATCCATTTGGGCGATTACGATTGTATAAGTGAGCAGCGCATCACAGCCACGGATGAAGAAATACATTTTCGAAAAAATAAAAATAAAAAGATCGCCCGACCTGGTTTCGATCCCTTTCACGCAAAAGGAGTCTGCACTCAAAGACATGCAGTCTGTGCACTGCACCACCAGATATTAGTTTTATCCCAAGTCATTAATATATTGGCGGCTGTAGATCAGTGGGGTAAGAGGGCCGTCCTTCAACCGCAAGGTTGTGTGTTCGATCCCCGCTCTCCCCATTAGTTGCAAGTTGAAGTGTCCTTGAGCAAGGCACTGAACCCCCAGTTGCTTCCCGGGCGCTTCACCGCAGCCCACTGCTCCTTAATAACTGAGGATGGGTTAAATGCAGAGAACTAATTTCCCCTTGGGGATTAGTAAAAGTGTATATTATTATATTGATCCATTAAGTCACATTTCTTATGTTTTCATGGGAACAGTTTGGTTGAAGGGATCTGAAACAACTGGTTACCTTGAGCGGATATTTACACTTTGAAACATGTTTATAGTGATGCTTGTTCGCAACACTTTTGCCACACAATACCGACGCATTTTCGTGTGTGACTGTTTACCTGTGGAAATATACATTACTGTTTTTAATTTTTAGCCATTATTTGATCAATATTCTGTGCGGCCCTCACACCCCCCGTGATTTTCTTATTTGGCCCACTTGCTACTGAAGTTGAATAGCCCTGGTCTACATGCTCTAGCCTACATGCTCTAGCCTACATGCTCTAGCCTACATGCTCTACATGCTCTACATGCTCTACATGCTCTACATGCTCTACATTACATTACATGTCATTTAGCAGACACTTTTATCCAAAGCGACTTACAATAAGTGCATTCAACCTAAAGTACAAACCAAGAACAACAAGAACACAGGAAGCAACACTTCCTCAACTCAGTCGAACCACAAAAGCACCACAATAAGTGCCATCCCAGTGCCACTGAAATGCAAATCTGTGTTTTAATCCAGATATAGTCGGAAAAGATGTGTTTTCAGTCTCAGGCGGAATATGTAGAGACTTTCTGCTGTCCTGATGTCAGTGGGGAGCTCATTCCACCACTGAGGAGCCAGGACAGCAAACAGTCTGGATTTCGAGTGATTAGCTCGAGGTGCAGGAGTCACAAGACGATTGGCTGTTGCCGAGCGGAGCGAACGTGCCGGGGTGTACGGTGTGACCATATCCCGGATGTAGACGGGGCCCGATCCGTTTAGAGCACGGTACGCCAGGACCAGTGTTTTGAAGCGGATGCGGGCAGCCACCGGTAACCAGTGAAGAGATCGAAGGAGCGGAGTGGTGTGGGTGAATTTCGGGAGGCTGAAGACCAGTCGAGCTGCTGCATTCTGGATGAGCTGCAGAGGTCGGATGGCCTTAGCAGGTAGACCAGCCAGGAGGGAGTTGCAGTAGTCGAGGCGTGAAATGACCAGAGCCTGGATCAGAACCTGCGCCGCCTTCTGAGTAAGAAGAGGCCGTATTCTTCTGATGTTGTGCAGCATGTACCTACAGGAACGCTGCCGTCGCAGCGATGTTGGCTGTCAGAGAGTTGACTGTCGAGTGTCACCCCGAGGTTCCTGGCAGTCAGGGTAGGGGCCAACACAGAGCTGTTGAAGGTGGTAGTCAGGTCATGGGTGGGGGAGCCTTTCCCTGGAAGGAATAGTAGCTCAGTCTTGTCAGGGTTGATCTTCAGGTGGTGAGCAGACATCCACTGAGAGATGTCGGTCAGACAGGCAGAGATTCGCGCCGCCACCCTTGTTTCGGCCGGTGGAAACGAGAAGAGCAGTTGGGTGTCATCAGCATAGCTATGGTAGGAGAAGCCATGCGAACGAATGACAGAGCCGAGAGAATTTGTGTACAGAGAGAAGAGCAGGGGACCCAGGACGGAGCCTTGAGGAACCCCAGTAGTGAGAGGACAAGGAACAGACACAGATCCTCTCCAAGTTACCCGGTAAGTACGGTCGTTGAGGTAGGAAGAGAAAAGGGCGAGTGCAGTGCCTGAGATCCCCAGGTCCTGAAGAGAAGAGATAAGGATCTGGTGGTTCACGGTGTCAAATGCTGCAGAAAGGTCTAGAAGGATAAGGACAGAGGAGAGAGAGGCTGCTCTAGCAGTGTGAAGCTGCTCAGAGACAGCCAGGAGGGCAGTCTCTGTCGAGTGGCCGGCCTTGAATCCAGACTGGTGAGGGTCAAGAAGGTTGTTACTGTGGAGATAGGAGGACACTTGGCTCAAGATAGCTCGCTCCAGAGTTTTGGAGAGAAAAGGAAGAAGAGAGACCGGTCTGTAGTTGCTGACTTCAGACGGGTCGAGGTGGGTTTCTTCAGGAGAGGGTTGACTCGCCTCCTTCAGAGAGTTGGGGAAACAGCCAGTTGAGAGGGAGCTGTTAATAAGATGGGTGAGGAAGGTCAGAAGGTCAGGAGCAATAGCTTGGAGAATGGGAGACGGGACGGGGTCAAGGGCGCAGGTGGTCGGTCGGGCGGAGGTCACCAAGCTAAGAACTTGATTGGGAGACAGGGGTGAAAGAGGAAAGAGAGGGGGATGAAGAAGTTAGTGTTGGTGAGGTGATAGAAGATGGTTTAGTAAAGGAGGAGCGTATGTCGTCTTTGTAAAGTAGTCGACAAAGTGGCTCGGCAAAAGGGTGGAAGGAGGAGGGGGACAGGGGGGATCAAGGAGGTTGGAAAAGATAGAGAAGAGTTTTTTGGGGTTAGAGAAGGAAGACTGAATTTTGGTCAGGTAGAAAGAGCTTTTGGCTGCAGATATAGAGGAAGAGAAGGAGGAGAGAAGAGATTGATAGAAGAGTAACTCTTCCGCTTGATTCGTTTTTCGCCATTTTCTTCCGCGCCGAGGGTGGCTCTCTCGGCCAAGACCGAGTCCGACAACCACGGAGCCGGAGAGGATTTCCAACCGTCGTGTCTTAAAAGGACAAAGAGAATCAAGAGATGAAGACAGGGAAGAGAGGAGAGTGTCTGTGGCAGAGCTCAGCTGCATGAGTGAGAAGGAGCTAGTTGAGGGGAGAGCAGATAGGACAGAGGAGGCCAGGGAGGAGGGACAGAGGGTGAATGTTGCGCGACAGGTGCAGAGTCTGTAGATATGGGTGAGTTGTCAGTACCAGAGAGCGAGAGAGAGTCAGAGATGAAGAAGTGGTCAGAGACATGGAGAGGAGTTACAGTGAGGTTGGAGGTAGACCAGTTTCTAGTGAAAATGTAGTCAAGGCGGTTGCCGGCTTTGTGAGTGGGAGGGGAGGGACTGAGTGAGAGGTCAAAAGAAGACAGTAAGAGTAAGAGATCACATGACTTCTCTGTCTGGATGTTAAAGTCACCCAGAAGGATGAGCGGGGGGCCGTGTTCCGAGAAGTTCGACAGGAGGGCGTCTAGCTCTTCCAAGAAATCTCCCAAAGAACCAGGGGACGGTAGAGAACAACAATGTGTAGTTGAACCGGATGAGTAACTCACACAGCATGGAACTCAAAAGTCAGTGGGATAAAGAGTGGAAGCGAGTAGGGAGAGAAACACCATTTGGGTGAGATGAGTAAACCTGCACCTCCACCCTGACCAGAGGGTCTGGTGTGGCTGAAGGAGAAGGCCGAGGAGAGAGCAGCCGGGGTAGACGTGTTGTCTGGTGTGATCCAGGTCTCAGTGAGAGCCAGGAAGTCAAGCGACTGCTCCATGGCAAAGCCAGAGATGAAACCGGCCTTGCGGTTGGCTGACTGACAGTTCCAGAGGCCTCCCGTGACAAGGTGCTGGGTGTGAGTAGAACGGGTAGGAAGGATAACCGAGGAGGGGTTCCGGTACATGAATGAACGAGTCCTATAGTAACTACGAGTTGAAATACGCATGCTCTAGTCTACATGCTCTACAATGTAGAGCATGTAGACTAAGCATGTAGAGCATGCAGACTAAGCATGTAGAGCATGTAGAGTCTACATGCTCTACATGCTTAGTCTGCATGCTCTACATGCTTAGTCTACATGCTCTACATGCTCTGCTAATGAAAGGCTAACACACCTAGGGTCCTCAGCCAATGAGAAGGCAGCTCACTGGTTTCATTCTGCACTGAATTATTCATCTATGTTCTAAGAAAATATGTGTTTGCAGCACCGGTTCTGCTGTGTCTGTCAAAAAAAAGTATACAGTCGAGGAGCCCCCCCCCTCTCTCTCTCTCTCTCTCTCTCTCTCTCTCTCGCCCCCGGTCCAAACACAGGCACCTCTGGTTTATCTCTGCTACATCCTCTCCTGTATTATATCACAAACACAGACAACCTGTCTGTGAGAGAGGAAGAGAGAGAGAGACAATGAGAGATTAGGTGATAGTAAGAGTCCTTGCCCTTATTCGGGTCAGTTAAAGTCAGCTGGGCCCAAAAACTGGGTCATACATGTGTGTGTGTGTGTGTGTGTGCGTCTAGTGTGTCTTTGATTTAATTCTATTCACTGGTGTTTGTATATGGCCTCATGTCAGCCCAGAGATGAGTCACCATCGACAGCAATTAGAGGAACAGACCATCTATAGGAGTTACATGGGTGTTTATGTGAGGGGGGCATGAAGTTGAAGATGCAAAGACGATAGGGAACTTGTATTTCCGTGTGTTGCGTCCAGGACTCTCTCTCTCTCTCTCTCTCGCGTGCCGGCCTTTATGGTGCTGATGGTGCATGAAAAACTAAAATATAAACACCAGCGCTACATTATGTCACAGACAAAGATGGCGTGTGATCTGATTGTCGGTGGAGGAAATCCAGTTTCACGGCCACAAGTCTTCATGAGGTGGAAGTCTAGAAGTCCGTCCCTCCATCTCCTCAGCTAAACGATGGCGTGGAGATGATTGACTCTCACACACACACACACACACACACACACACTCACAGTCACACTGAACAGCCTCGCCAGCAGCCAATCACGCCACAACTTGAATTCTAGAGAACAGAGAAGAGGAAACGGAGCTACACCGTGTCCATATAGTGGTCGGCCCAGTGACTAAGCCAAGACAATCCCCTGCACACACACACACACACACACACACACAACACACACACACACACACACACACACACACACACACACACACTGCTCTCGCGGTGTCCCTGATGCTCTACAGACATATGGCTTACCGTAATGCGAGGGCAATGACTCACCGTGTGTGCTTGTGTTACACGTGTGTGTGTGTCTGTGTGTGTGTTTTGCGACGTCCTTCCTCCGTCTCCGTGTCCGAGGTGTGCGTTTGAGGTGTGTGTTTTGTAAGCATCTGGTTGTGAAGAAGTGTGAGGGAGGAGTGTGTCTCGTTTTTGCCAAAAGAAATCTCTGAGCCGCTGTTGAACACAGAACATCTGGATCGGGGAGGAGCAGGGTGTGTGTGTGTGTGTGTGTGTGTGCGCGAATGAGCGGGAGAATGCCAAACATATCAATCAGAATCACATCTGGCAAGCACCAAACACAGCTGGACACACGTGAGTTCATGCAGTCTTAACATAGATTATGTGGAGGAGGGAATGTAGAGGTGAACACACACACTCACACACACACACTCTCACACACACACACACACACACACACACACACACACACAAACACAGGGTACGAATGCAGAATGAAGTCGTTATTAATTAACTTTAGTGAAAGCTGATAAACCGATGTGACTCGACTCTCGATCTGCTAACCGTTAAAAAACTTTAAAAAGTTGGAGCGGAAAAAACGTTGAACTATTTCATTAGTCTGGGAACGTTGGCGAAGATTCATCTGAGAAACCCATTTCATATTCACGCCGCCAGAGCGGGCAGACATGAAGAAGGGGAGGAGGAGGAAAGAAGAAGAGAGGAGGAGGAGGAAAAGAAGAAGGAGGAGGAGGAGAAGGAGGAGGAGGAGGAGAAAAGAAAAAGAAGAAGAGGGGGAGGAGGAGGAGAAGAAGAAGAGGAGAAGAAGGAGGAGAAGAGGAGGTGAATGAGAAGAGAAGAAGGAGGAGGAGGAAAAGGAGTAGGAGGAGGAGAAGAAGGAGGAGTGGGAGAAGAAGGAGGAGGAGAAGAAGAAGGGTGTGGGATGAAGGGCGGATGAAGGGAGGTGAATGACATCATAGGTCGCCTCCACTGCGATGCATCCCAGGTGCAGCTCAACACGTGTCTCTTAGCTCCGCCTCCAATCTGTGTCAGTGTCTCTTGACCCGCCTCCCGCCTGTGTCTCTTATCTCCGCCTCCCATCTGTGTCGGTGTCTCTTGGCTCCGCCTCCTGCCTGTGTTCTCTGGCTCCGCCCTGCTCAGGTCTCTTGGCTCCGCCTCCCCGCCTGTGACTCTTGGCCCGCCTCCCGTCTGTGTGTGCTCGTGAGTGTCTTCGTGGGTTCATGGCTCCACGCTGATTTATGATCTGTTTTCATGTTTCCGTCCCCTGCGTTCGGAACCTCGCCGCTCCGTCTCTCTCCGCTGGCCTCTCTGTTTGCTTTCTTACTCATGCAGATGGTTCTGTTGTGCGGGGTATGCAGGGCCTTTGAACGTTGCATGCTGGGTAATGTCTCCACCCAATGTTTCTCCTCATCAAAGACGGGTTGCTACCAGATTTCTGTTCTGCCCCACCGAGCTGCTCTGGCACCAGAGAAGCACTCACTGCAGTCTGGCTCTGTTCTTATTATTATGTCCACGCCAACACATATCAGACTTTACTTTGGACCACATGCCACATGTGTATATATAGGGAGTATTTTCAGTTAAAGGAAATGTTGACATTGGTTGGCTGGGAAGATTGACACCACTCACATCTCTGGAGTAAAGTTAAGTAAGTTAGCTTAGCTTAGCATAGCTTTGCTATCGTCATCCTGGAGAGAGCTGTCAACAGGCTGTTTAAAAGCAGAACCCCAAAGCAGCGGGCCCGGACTCCGTCTCCCTCCACCCTGAAGCACTGTGCTGACCAGCTGTCTCCGGTGTTCACCGACATCTTCAACACCTCCCTGAGACATGCCACGTTCCAGCCTGCTTCAAGGCCTCCACCATCATCCCGTCCCAAAAACCCAAGATCACAGGACTCAATGACTACAGGCCCGTCGCCTGACCTCTGTGGTCATGAAGTCCTTTGAACGCTGGTCCTGTCACACCTCAAGACCATCACCGACCCACTCCTGGACCCCTGCAGTTCGCCTACAGAGCCAACAGGTCTGCAGACGATGCAGTCAACATGGCCCTTCACTACATCCTCCAGCATCTGGACTCCCAGGAACCTCGCCAGGATCCTGTTTGTGGACTTCAGCTCTGCCTTCAATACGATCATCCGTCCCTGCTGCAGGACAAGCTCTCCCAGCTGCACGTGCCCGACTCCACCTGCAGGTGGATCACAGACTTCCTGACCGACAGGAAGCAGCACGTGAGGCTGGGGAAACACGTCTCAGGCTCCCGGACCACCAGCACGGGTTCCCCAAGGCTGTGTTCTCTCCCTCTGCTGTTCTCCTGTACACCAACAGCTGCACCTCCAGTCACCAGTCCGTCAAGCTCCTAAAGTTCGCGGATGACACCACCCTCATTGGACTCATCTCTGGCGGGACGAGACCGCCTACAGGTGGGAGACTGACCACCTGGTGACCTGGTGCAGCCAGAACAACCTGGAGCTCAACGCCTGAAGACAGTGGAGATGGTTGTGGATTTCAGGAGGAATGCAGCCCCACCCGCCCTCTCATCCTGTGTGACTCCCCCGTCGACGCTGTGGAGTCCTACCGCTTCCTGGGCTCCATCATCTCCCAGGACCTCAAGTGGGAGCTGAACATCGGCTCCATCTCCAAGAAGGCCCAGCAGAGGATGTTCTTCCTGAGGCAGCTGAGGAAATTCAACCTGCCAGGGAAGATGATGGTACAGTTCTACACGGCCATCGTTGAGTCCATCATCTGCTCCTCCATCACCGTCTGGCACCCTGCAGCCACAGCCAAAGACAAGCGCAGGCTGCAGAGCATCATCCGCTCGGCCGAGAGGGTTATCGGCTGCAATCTGCCTTCCTCCAGGTCCTGTTCACTTCCAGGTCACTGAAGCGGGCCAGAAATATTGTCGCCGACCCTCCCACCCTGGACACTCCTGTTCGAGTCCCTCCCTCGGGAGGAGGCTGCGTCCATCATGACCACGACCACCCGCCACACCAAAAGCTTTTTCCGACGGCGGTCGGGCTCATCAATGGACCCGGGACTGACTGACTGTCACCCCCAGGACTACCACCTCTTCTTCCACCTTCCTCTCTCCTCCTTCTTCCCGCTCCTTCCTCTTCCTCCTCCTCCCCTCCTCTCCTCCTCCCTCCTTGCGTTGATTGTTGTTTGTCATGTCCAAATGTTGCACCTTCCACCAAAAAAAATTCCTCGTTTGTTTGTGAAAACATTCATTCTTTGGCAATAAACCTGTTTCTGATTCTGATTCTGATTCTGACATGCACACTTCTCCTGTCATAGACGCGTGTGTGTGTGTGTACATGCGGACGTGGACATGCATTCCACACATGAATGCATCCACACGCGTAGAGCGGGCGTGGCCCGTGCCCTCTCTGCCTGCTGGTGCCAAGGAAGAGATTGGGATATTGTTGTGTTAATCTGCCTCTCTTTTGTATCTGGGAAGCTATTCAGGCTACACACACACACACACACACACACACACACACACACACACACACGCAAGCACAGCGCGCACACAGGTAGGAGGTCATTCAAGCATGCAGACTTGTTGTCAGAAGAAGGAAACAATATCTGAAGCCCTGCCTGTTAGTGTTTATTCCCTCTATAAAAGTATTTTAATGTCATGCTCTACAGCAGGCCTATTCAACTAGCGGCCCGCTGGATACACGTTTGAGTTTAACTATGGCCTGCAAGACTGCCTGCAAATCAGTATAGCTTGGTAAGAAAAAATAAAACTGACGGACACGCCTCTTTTATACATTGAGACATCTAACCCAGAGCCATTGAGTTTCAATGTTGCCTCAACCAAACCTGTAGGTTACATCTTTATTACGCACCGTGTTGGTTGCCGGTGTTACACCCCTACTGGTTTTCAGACCTACTGGTTTCCCTGCGCGTGCGTTGTGTTCTCTTCACATCTGCAGCGGGGCTCTGTCTCGCTCACCAGATTCACACACATTCACAAACATATTGCTGGAGATCTTCCACCGTTCATATCCATTTGGCGATTACGATTGTATAAGTGAGCAGCGCACAGCCACGGATGAAGAAATACATTTTCGAAAAAATAAAAATAAAAAGATCGCCCGACCTGGTTTCGATCCCTTTCACGCAAAAGGAGTCTGCACTCAAAGACATGCAGTCTGTGCACTGCACCACCAGATATTAGTTTTATCCCAAGTCATTAATATATTGGCGGCTGTAGATCAGTGGGGTAAGAGGGCCGTCCTTCAACCGCAAGGTTGTGTGTTCGATCCCGCTCTCCCATTAGTTGCACGTTGAAGTGTCCTTGAGCAAGGCACTGAACCCCAGTTGCTTCCCGGGCGCTTCACCGCAGCCCACTGCTCTTAATAACTGAGGATGGGTTAAATGCAGAGAACTAATTTCCCCTTGGGGATTAGTAAAAGTGTATATTATTATATTGATCCATTAAGTCACATTTCTTATGTTTTCATGGGAACAGTTTGGTTGAAGGGATCTGAAACAACTGGTTACCTTGAGCGGATATTTACACTTTGAAACATGTTTATAGTGATGCTTGTTCAACACTTTGCCACACAATACCGACGCATTTTCGTGTGTGACTGTTTACCTGTGGAAATATACATTACTGTTTTTAATTTTTAGCCATTATTTGATCAATATTCTGTGCGGCCCTCACACCCCCCGTGATTTTCTTATTTGGCCCACTTGCTACTGAAGTTGAATAGCCCTGCTCTACATGCTCTAGCCTACATGCTCTAGCCTACATGCTCTAGCCTACATGCTCTAGCCTACATGCTCTAGCTCTACATGCTCTACATGCTCTACATTACATTACATGTCATTTAGCAGACGCTTTTATCCAAAGCGACTTACAATAAGTGCATTCAACCTAAAGTACAAACCAAGAACAACAAGAACACAGGAAGCAACACTTCCTCAACTCAGTCGAACCACAAAAGCACCACAATAAGTGCCATCCCAGTGCCACTGAAATGCAAATCTGTGTTTTAATCCAGATATAGTCGGAAAAGATGTGTTTTCAGTCTCAGGCGGAATATGTAGAGACTTTCTGCTGTCCTGATGTCAGTGGGGAGCTCATTCCACCACTGAGGAGCCAGGACAGCAAACAGTCTGGATTTCGAGTGATTAGCTCGAGGTGCAGGAGTCACAAGACGATTGGCTGTTGCCGGAGCGAACGTGCCGGGGTGTACGGTGTGACCATATCCCGGATGTAGACGGGGCCCGATCCGTTTAGAGCACGGTACGCCAGGACCAGTGTTTTGAAGCGGATGCGGGCAGCCACCGGTAACCAGTGAAGAGATCGAAGGAGCGGAGTGGTGTGGGTGAATTCGGGAGGCTGAAGACCAGTCGAGCTGCTGCATTCTGGATGAGCTGCAGAGGTCGGATGGCCTTAGCAGGTAGACCAGCCAGGAGGGAGTTGCAGTAGTTGAGGCGTGAAATGACCAGAGCCTGGATCAGAACCTGCGCCGCCTTCTGAGTAAGAAGAGGCCGATTCTCCTGATGTTGTGCAGCATGTACCTACAGGAACGCTGTCGTCGCAGCGATGTTGGCCGTCAGGGAGAGTTGACTGTCGAGTGTCACCCGAGGTTCCTGGCAGTCAGGGTAGGGGCCAACACAGAGCTGTTGAAGGTGGTAGTCAGGTCATGGGTGGGGAGCCTTTCCTGGAAGGAATAGTAGCTCAGTCTTGTCAGGGTTGATCTTCAGGTGGTGAGCAGACATCCACTGAGAGATGTCGGTCAGACAGGCAGAGATTCGCCGCCACCCTTGTTTCGGCGGTGGAAACGAGAAGAGCAGTTGGGTGTCATCAGCATAGCTATGGTAGGAGAAGCCATGCGAACGAATGACAGAGCCGAGAGAATTTGTGTACAGAGAGAAGAGCAGGGACCCAGGACGGAGCCTTGAGGAACCCCAGTAGTGAGAGGACAAGGAACAGACACAGATCCTCCAAGTTACCCGTGGCACGGTCGTTGAGGTAGGAAGAAGAAGGGCGAGTGCAGTGCCTGAGATCCCCAGACCCTGAAGAAAAGAGATAAGGAGCTGGTGGTTCACAGTGTCAAATGCTGCAGAAAGGTCTAGAAGGATAAGGACAGAGAGGCTGCTCTAGCAGTGTGAAGCTGCTCAGAGACAGCCAGGAGGGCAGTCTCTGTCGAGTGGCCGGCCTTGAATCCAGACTGGTGAGGGTCAAGAAGGTTGTTACTGTGGAGATAGGAGGACACTTGGCTCAAGATAGCTCGCTCCAGAGTTTTGGAGAGAAAAGGAAGAAGAGAGACCGGTCTGTAGTTGCTGACTTCAGACGGGTCGAGGTGGGTTTCTTCAGGAGAGGGTTGACTCTCGCCTCCTTCAGAGAGTTGGGGAAACAGCCAGTTGAGAGGGAGCTGTTAATAAGATGGGTGAGGAAGGTCAGAAGGTCAGGAGCAATAGCTTGGAGAATGGGAGACGGGACGGGGTCAAGGGCGCAGGTGGGCGGTCAGCGGAGGCCACCAAGCTAAGAACTTGATTGGGAGACAGGGGGGTGAAAGAGGAAAGAGAGGGGGATGAAGAAGTTAGTGTTGGTGAGGTGATAGAAGATGGTTTAGTAAAGGAGGAGCGTATGTCGTCTTTGTAAAGTAGTCGACAAAGTGGCTCGGCAAAAGGGTGGAAGGAGGAGGGGGACAGGGGGGATCAAGGAGGTTGGAAAAGATAGAGAAGAGTTTTTTGGGGTTAGAGAAGGAAGACTGAATTTTGGTCAGGTAGAAAGAGCTTTTGGCTGCAGATATAGAGGAAGAGAAGGAGGAGAGAAGAGATTGATAGAAGAGTAACTCTTCCGCTTGATTCGTTTTTCGCCATTTTCTTTCCGCCGCTCGCAGGGTGGCTCTCTCGGCGCGCACCGAGTCCGACAACCACGGAGCCGGAGAGGATTTCCGAACCGGTCGTGTCTTAAAAGGACAAAGAGAATCAAGAGATGAAGACAGGGAAGAGAGGAGAGTGTCTGTGGCAGAGTTAGGCTGCATGAGTGAGAAGGAGCCAGTTGAGGGGAGAGCAGATAGGACAGAGGAGGCCAGGGAGGAGGGACAGAGGGTGCGAATGTTGCGGCGTACAGGTGCAGAGTCTGTAGATATGGGTGAGTTGTCAGTACCAGAGAGCGAGAGAGAGTCAGAGATGAAGAAGTGGTCAGAGACATGGAGAGGAGTTACAGTGAGGTTGGAGGTAGACCAGTTTCTAGTGAAAATGTAGTCAAGGCGGTTGCCGGCTTTGTGAGTAGGAGGGGAGGGACTGAGTGAGAGGTCAAAAGAAGACAGTAAGAGTAAGAGATCACATGACTTCTCTGTCTGGATGTTAAAGTCACCCAGAAGGATGAGCGGGGGGCCGTGTTCCGAGAAGTTCGACAGGAGGGCGTCTAGCTCTTCCAAGAAATCTCCCAAAGAACCAGGGGGACGGTAGAGAACAACAATGTGTAGTTGAACCGGATGAGTAACCGTCACAGCATGGAACTCAAAAGTCAGTGGGATAAAGAGTGGAAGCGAGTAGGGAGAGAAACACCATTTGGGTGAGATGAGTAAACCTGCACCTCCACCCTGACCAGAGGGTCTGGTGTGGCTGAAGGAGAAGGCCGAGGAGAGAGCAGCCGGGGTAGACGTGTTGTCTGGTGTGATCCAGGTCTCAGTGAGAGCCAGGAAGTCAAGCGACTGCTCCATGGCAAAGCCAGAGATGAAACCGGCCTTGCGGTTGGCTGACTGACAGTTCCAGAGGCCTCGCGTGACAAGGTGCTGGGTGTGAGTAGAACGGGTAGGAAGGATAACCGAGGAGGGTTCCGCACATGAATGAACGAGTCCTATAGTAACTACGAGTTGAAATACGCATGCTCTAGTCTACATGCTCTACAATGTAGAGCATGTAGACTAAGCATGCAGACTAAGCATGTAGAGCATGTAGAGTCTACATGCTCTACATGCTTAGTCTGCATGCTCTACATGCTTAGTCTACATGCTCTACATGCTCTGCTAATGAAAGGCTAACACACCTAGGGTCCTCAGCCAATGAGAAGGCAGCTCACTGGTTTCATTCTGCACTGAATTATTCATCTATGTTCTAAGAAAATATGTGTTTGCAGCACCGGTTCTGCTGTGTCTGTCAAAAAAAAGTATACAGTCGAGGAGCCCCCCCCCTCTCTCTCTCTCTCTCTCTCTCTCTCTCGCCCCCGGTCCAAACACAGGCACCTCTGGTTTATCTCTGCTACATCCTCTCCTGTATTATATCACAAACACAGACAACCTGTCTGTGAGAGAGGAAGAGAGAGAGAGACAATGAGAGATTAGGTGATAGTAAGAGTCCTTGCCCTTATTCGGGTCAGTTAAAGTCAGCTGGGCCCAAAAACTGGGTCATACATGTGTGTGTGTGTGTGTGTGTGCGTCTAGTGTGTCTTTGATTTAATTCTATTCACCGGGTGTTTGTATATGGCCTCATGTCAGCCCAGAGATGAGTCACCATCGACAGCAATTAGAGGAACAGACCATCTATAGGAGTTACATGGGTGTTTATGTGAGGGGGGGGGGGGCATGAAGCTGAAGATGCAAAGACGATAGGGAACTTGTATTTCCGTGTGCTGCGTCCAGGACTCTCTCTCTCTCTCTCTCTCTCGTGCCCGGGCCTTTATGGTGCTGATGGTGCATGAAAAAAACTAAAATATAAACACCAGCGCTACATTATGTCACAGACAAAAGATGGAGTGTGATCTGATTGTCGTGTGGAGGAAATCCAGTTTCACGGCCACAAGTCTTCATGAGGTGGAAGTCTAGAAGTCCGTCCCTCCATCTCTCAGCTAAACGATGGCGTGGAGATGATTGACTCTCACACACACACACACACACACACACACACTCACAGTCACACTGAACAGCCTCTCGCTGTGCAGCCAATCACGTCACAACTTGAATTCTAGAGAACAGAGAAGAGGAAACGGAGCTACACCGTGTCCATATAAAGTGGTCGGCTCAGTGACTAAGCCAAGACAATCCCCTGCACACACACACACACACACACACACACACACACACACACACACACACACACACACACACACACTGCTCTCGCGGTGTCCCCGATGCTCTACAGACATATGGCTTACCGTAATGCGAGGTGGCAATGACTCACCGTGTGTGCTTGTGTTACACGTGTGTGTGTGTGTCTGTGTGTGTGTGTTTTGCGACGTCCTTCCTCCGTCTCCCTCCGTGTCCGAGGTGTGCGTTTGAGGTGTGTGTTTTGTAAGCATCTGGTTGTGAAGAAGTGTGAGGGAGGAGTGTGTCTCGTTTTTGCCAAAAGAAATCTCTGAGCCGCTGTTGAACACAGAACATCTGGATCGGGGAGGAGCAGGGTGTGTGTGTGTGTGTGTGTGTGTGCGCGAATGAGCGGGAGAATGCCAAACATATCAATCAGAATCACATCTGGCAAGCACCAAACACAGCTGGACACACGTGAGTTCATGCAGTCTTAACATAGATTATGTGGAGGAGGGAATGTAGAGGTGAACACACACACACACACACACACACACACACACACACACACACACACACACACACACACACACACACACACAAACACAGGGTACGAATGCAGAATGAAGTCGTTATTAATTAACTTTAGTGAAAGCTGATAAACCGATGTGACTCGACTCTCGATCTGCTAACCGTTAAAAAACTTTAAAAAGTTGGAGCGGAAAAAACGTTGAACTATTTCATTAGTCTGGGAACGTTGGCGAAGATTCATCTGAGAAACCCATTTCCTCATATTCACGTCGCCAGAGCGGCAGACATGAAGAAGGGGAGGAGGAGGAAAAGAAGAAGAGAGGAGGAGGAGGAAAAGAAGAAGGGAGGAGGAGGAGAAGTAGGAGGAGGAGGAGAAAAAGAAAAAGAAGAAGAGGGGGAGGAGGAGGAGAAGAAGAAGAGGAGAAGAAGGAGGAGAAGAGGAGGTGAATGAGAAGGAGAAGAAGGAGGAGGAGGAAAAGGAGTAGGAGGAGGAGAAGAAGGAGGAGTGGGAGAAGAAGGAGGAGGAGAAGAAGAAGGGTGTGGGATGAAGGGCGGATGAAGGGAGGTGAATGACATCATAGGTCGTCTCTCCACTGCGATGCATCCCAGGTGCAGCTCAACACGTGTCTCTTAGCTCCGCCTCCAATCTGTGTCAGTGTCTCTTGACTCCGCCTCCCGTCTGTGTCTCTTATCTCCGCCTCCCATCTGTGTCGGTGTCTCTTGGCTCCGCCTCCCGTCTGTGTCTCTTGGCTCCGCCTCCCGTCTGTGTCTCTTGGCTCCGCCTCCCGTCTGTGACTCTTGGCTCCGCCTCCCGTCTGTGTGCTCGTGAGTGTCTTCGTGGGTTCATGGCTCCACGCTTGATTTATGATCTGTTTTCATGTTTCCGTCCCCGCGGCCCGAACCCCGCCGCTCCGTCTCTCTCCGTCTCTCTGTTTGCTTTCTTACTCATGCAGATGGTTCTTGTTGTGCGGGGGTATGCAGGGCCTTTGAACGTTGCATGCTGGGTAATGTCTCCACCCGAATGTTTCTCCTCATCAAAGACGGGTTGCTACCAGATTTCTGTTCCCGTCCC
Source organism: Pseudoliparis swirei (assembly GCF_029220125.1). Lineage (NCBI taxonomy): Eukaryota > Metazoa > Chordata > Actinopteri > Perciformes > Liparidae > Pseudoliparis > Pseudoliparis swirei. Next base: position 3,883,957 of record NC_079407.1, read on the forward strand.
ACCGAGCTGCTCGGCACCAGAGAAGCACTCACTGCAGTCTGGCTCTGTTCTTATTATTATGTCCACGCCAACACACATATCAGGACTTTACTTTGGACCACATGCCACATGTGTATATATAGGGAGTATTTCTCAGTTAAAGGGAAATGTTGACATTGGTTGGCTGGGAAGATTGACACCACTCTCACATCTCTGGAGTAAAGTTAAGTAAGTTAGCTTAGCTTAGCATAGCTTAGCATAAAGGCAGGCCACAGCGTTTTGTATCTAAAAAGTCCCTCCTCCATCAACTCGCGGAACATTTTTCGCTCCTTGAATGCAACACAACCCGTTAGTTAGGATTAGAAATAAATGACTTTGGGTTAAAATTATGATTATAAATTCAAAAAGAACATTTTTTGGGGGGGGTTTGTAAATTTGCATCCGACTGAAACCTCGACATTTGCAGCACCACAAAAAAAAACCTCAAAACTCAAAAGGTCTCGAGCCAGCGTCTGTTTTTTGTCCTTCGTGGGCTACTGTAGAAACACGACCCCGTGTAGATATACACACACACCTGTCCTTAGAAGAGAAAACATACATATTCAGCCAATCGATGCTCCCCGCCGTCCCTTTTGACCCACTCACAGTTCCTTTTTAATCAAACTGGATGACCGACGGCCGAGGAGAAGCATCTTCGTGGCGTCACGTTACTCATTTCCTCACCTCATGCCTTCTTATCTTGTTGATACATCCGTCACGTCGGGTGGACATGAGCTGGAGACGCAGCGGGCCTCACCTCACGTGTGCATTTTAGAATCATCGAGTTCAAAAAATAAATAAATGTGCTAATTGACAATGTGGAAAATGGCGTCAATTAGCATAATTGGGCCAATTAGCATAATTAGCACAGCATAATTACAGAAGAACGTTTGCGTGAACACCTCCTTGTCAAATAAAAGGCTCTAAATGCAGTAATCCATATTTTTAAACAGGGGTTATGAACTTTGTACATAAATACCTACGAGTCATGTCGGTGAGGTTTCGCTCTGAATCTTCGGACACTGGAAAAAATGTTGTATCTACCAGCGAAAGAACGTATTCTACGTTTGTGTAAGCTAGAAGGATTTCCAATTCTTAAATATGATGTCATGTGACTCCTCAGAGTGCCGGTCCCTTCCGGCCCCTGTACAGGACAGAGTGATGGGAAGTGTGTTCGGGTGAATGATGTTTGACATAATCTCCCTTGTGCTCCGAAGAGGACAAATCTAATGGAGCTAATTAGATTCCCTCCATGATAGAATAAAGAAATACATCTTTTGTTTGTGGGCATGAAGGTAACTTTCTCTTCTTGCTGCTCCAACGTATAAATGTCTGTCCTCCGCCATGTTGTGACTGAGCACACCTCGTTCCTCCACCCCTCCACTTCCTCCCGTCAGGGTTCACTGGTTCCCGTCAGTGTTTTGCTCGGCATCGGATATCCAATCAGTCGCTCGCCCGATCCCCCATATGAGGCCAGTTACAGGCCATCTTGTATTCCCTCACCAGCAGCAACTGTTCACTGTAGCACCACCATCCACCTCCCTTGTATTAGCCCTTCACACACACACACACACGCACGCACGCACACAAACGCACACACCTGCTGCCAGGCAGGTGCCAGTCGGGTGGCGCTCTGCCCAGAAATGACTGGGCACGAGCCTCGACATGTGTGGGGCTGCAGTGTGTGTGTGTGTGTGTGTGTGTGTGTGTGTGTGTGTGTGCGTGCTTGGCAGAGGACGCGTGCCTCACATGCCAGGAATGAGTGAAGCCACTCGAGCTGTTTCATTTGAATACTCGGCATCACCCGTGTGTGTGTGAGGGGGGGGGGGGGGCATCTAACAGCCTCTGGCCCCCATTACCAGTAACATAGCAGTGATTATGAGAAGTGATGTGTGTGTATGTATATATATATGTGTGTGTGTGAGAGGAGGTTTGGTCAGACCACAGCTCACCGATGGACATCACATATGTTCAGCGTGATATTTCGGGGCCTTTTCGCCCGGTTTTAACCAGGATGCCGATTCCCGGGGGCGCCGGACGGTAAGAAAACAGACATTCCTCACACGTCGTTACGCCTTTCTGTATTTACAGTCATTTTTTTAAAGTGAAGAACCGGCGCGGAGACTGAAGAAAAACAGGAGGAAATGGAAAAGTGAATTTTAAATGATGTCGTTCACTCATTCTGGATAGAATAACACAGGGCGCACGCGAGGATTTTTTTTGTTTATATTGCACTCCTGAGCTTCTGTTGAAGAATGGAAACAGTAATTATCATTTTTTTTAAGCAGGTCATGTTTAGACGGCGTCATGTTTCGTTGTGAATGGGGGAAATTAGCATCGCTAAACAGGCCAGCGGGCTGAATGGTCTAATTAAGCAGCACAGAGAGGAGGAGAGTGTGTGTGTGTGTGAGTGTGTGTGTGTGTGTGTGTGTGTGTGTGTGTGTGCGTGCGTGCGTGTGGCGCTCAGCATTCGCTCAGCGTTCTCGTTGTTTTCTTGGAGGGATGAGAGCGTCGTGTTCACTCTACCTGTGTGATTCCTCAATCAATGGAGCGTCGGGGGGAGGCAGCGGATCGTGGCGCCAATTATGAAAACGATGACTGGGTAACGAGCTTCGGCTAATCGATGGAACGCATCCCGCTTCGCTCGTAATCCCGCATGAAAACACAGGACGGTGCGGCCTCTCGGCTTTTTCTTTAAATTATTATAGCGTGTTGCATTTAATTAGCTTGTAACGAGCCGTTGGACTGAGGGGGAATTAATGTGTGTCTGCTTCAGCATATCATAAAGATAACACGCAGACCTTCAGGCCTTTGGTTCACACTTTATTTCAAAGGACCCACTTTAAAAAACTCAATACACAATAATCCTGATGTATACAGCGTGGGAAGAGTGACTTTGTGGATAAATGCACCATTTTTCAAACAATTTTAAAGAGGAAAACCAGATATTTTAAATACTTTAAGACTAATTTAGATTAATTAGATGCCTTTTAGGTGTTTTTTTCCTTCTTTTTTCTAAGTAAAACAAATAGAATGTATATAGCTTGTTCTTATTCGGTTAAATGTTAAAGCCCCATTATGTAGTTTTTCCCTTTTAGCGCCCCCTTCAGTTTTTGAGGTATTTAACGTTGATTGTTTGTAGTGTATGTGTTCATTTTGGGGGCTTGCAGATGCATTGAATTTGATTTAATATAATAACATTTGTGTTTCCGCATATGGACTGTGTGTTTTTCATTTACGACTATTTGAGCAGAGAGAGTTAACACCAGAATTCGCAGATCCGCCCATTCCCTTTTTTTTAGCGTATTGTACCTTTTCCCCTTGATTGAGTTGCTAAGGGCGAATGAAACAACATAACCAAAAGAATGACAACATTTAGTTAAGATGAAATACCGATGCCGTTTTCAGCCTATATATGTTGTTTTCTAAATGTTTGAATGTGGAGTACGTGTGATTGAATACAATATTGTTGACAACACCAAAAAGCTACATAAAAAAGCTACCCTTATACTGTAGCTGCGAGCGTGGAGTGGCACTATATGACATTGCGTAATCACTGCCAGAAAGCAGGTCGAAGTCCATCCGCCCCGGAGCGGGCGGCTCCAGAATCCTACATAGCGGAGTTATTTCCCCACAGACCCCCGATGGCAATGGCGGAGCCGCAAATCGCCATATTAAAAGTCATTGTAGCGGCACAATTTTTTTCAAGCTGTTATTTTAAGGTACAATTGTTACATAATGTTACTTTAAAGTAGGCTATGATTATCAGCTTTAACGTGAAGGTTCATGCTCCCTTGTGTGGCGGGAAGGTGTACTGCACGCATAAACAATCACTGCAAAACACGATGGGCCGAATCCGACGACATTATTTGGTTATCGACGTGATCACGAAGTTTAACGGCCCACGCACGAGTCAAGCTTGCGGAACAAGAGGTCAACGTTTATTTATTTGTGGTCTTTCGTAGTCACTTTAACCTTTTTCTCAACCCAACTGAGGAGACGTGTTGCCTTGACCCAACTGAGTTGTTTCCTGTGAAGACGGGAGTTTATTTTGAAAAGACTGGATGCATTAAATGAGCGGAAATTGACACTTCTTGTGTGTTTGTCATGTTTCGTAAGTTATACGTGGATACGTTGATGAAAGATGGAAGAAACTCTCATGAAATCTTCTTTGGCAACGGCCGCCGTCCCAGGTTGTGCTCCACCACTAAACCACCGGCTCGCTCCACTTCCTGTGTCCACAGTACCAGGGAGCACGTGACCCCGGAGATGAACAAGCTCCGTCAGAGCCTGAGGAGGAAGAAGCCCGCCTACGTGCCGGAGGCCAGCAGGCCGCACCAGTGGCAGGCCGACGAGGAGGCGGTACGCAAGGGCAAATGCAACTTCCCCGTCAGGGTGAGTATCCCCCCCCAAAAAAACCCAGAGACGACTGTCAAAAAGGTCACAAGGTCACGAATGAGGAGTGGCTTTACTCCGCGTATTTAGTGACTTTAACCTCGACGAAGAGGGCAGAGCGAAAAGGGAAAATGCCGGCCACGGATTTATCACTTCCTGTTTGGTTAAAAATATGGCGTACTGTTTCTTTAAAAACTCAAGACAACTGGTTTTGGATTTTTTTGAGGTACACCAAAATATTAAGCATTTAAAAATCCATCTTATTGTGAAAATACTGTATCCAAAATACACATATATC
>NC_079407.1:3896167-3906167 GCF_029220125.1 Pseudoliparis swirei
ATATATATATATATATATATATAATTATATTATACTAGGTAGGTACATACAAAAAATCAATAAATATAATTTCGAATTATTAAAGAAAACAAATAAAAAATATTATACTCGTTAATGGTTGTTAAAACAAATTATATATATATATATATATATATAATTATATTATACTAGGTAGGTACATACAAAAAATCAATAAATATAATTTAGAATTATTAAAGAAAACAAAGAAAAAATATTATACTCGTTAATGGTTGTTAAAACAAATTATATAGATGTATATATATAATTATATTATACTAGCTAGGTACATACAAAAAATCAATAAATATAATTTAGAATTATTAAAGAAAACAAAGAAAAAATATTATACTTGTTAATGGTTGTTAAAACAAATAACAATAAATAACCACAAAAGAATAAGAATACAATTGATTATGATTGTCTGATTTATGTTTTTTGTTAAATAAATCTAAGAAAACACTTTGAATCTGTAGACTACTGCCTAATAGTCTTATTATTGCCTAATAGTCTTATTATTGCCTAATAGTCTTATTATTGCCTAATAGTCTTATTATTGCCTAATAGTCTTATTATTGCCATTTTTATGACAATTGCTCATATACTGTAAGCCTAAATAAGTATATTTATTATTTTTGAACAAAGGTTAAATGTAAAATTTCAGAAGTTTAAAAAAGTGCCTCTAATTTATTTTTAAATGCTCCTGGATTTCAGTCAGTGGGCGAAAAAATGACCCGCTAAAAAAACACATGTCACTCCTCCACGCCCGCTTCCCTCCCTCAGAACCGCCGTGCGCCGTCATCCCGGCCCTCCCGCCCGGAACCGCGTCCCCGCCCGAGGGCGCGGCGTCCCCCATGGAGCGCCCGGAGCCCGGCGGTCCTCACGCCATCCCTCGCCGCCACGCGCCCATCGAGCAGCTGGTGCGCCAGGGCTCGTTCCGCGGCTTCCCGGCCCTCAGCCAGAAGAACTCTCCCTTCAAGAGGCAGCTGTCGCTGCGCCTCAACGACCTGCCGTCCACGCTGCAGCGCAAGACCGACTTCCAGGACAAGAACCCGGGTGAGTTGAGAGGGTCGGTGAAGCCGTGACCTCCTGACCTTCTGGTGAAGAAGGAGCCACCCCGCTCTGCAGAAACTTCAGAATGAAGCTGAACTGGTTCCTCCAGTTTCTGTCGTTCATATTTCAACTTAATGTGTGATTTGGTGGCAACGTCCAAGTTATTGTTGCGTTGATATATATTAATACACACTACGACATTTATTATGTTTTAATTATATTTTTACGTGTTTTTATGGTTCAGACCGCCTAATAATTAGTGTAGATTCTCTTAGACCAAAAGGAAACTCAGTCATCTTGTTTTTTTTAGGCCTCTTTAGTCATTTCTAGGCATCCTTAGGCATTTTATGCATTTATAGGCATCTTTAGGCCTTTTATAGACATTTTGTATGCATTTATAGTCATCTCTAAGCATTTTATAGGCATTTTTATGCATTTATAGGCATCTTTAGGCCTTTTATAGGCATTTTTAATGCATTTATAGTCATCTCTAAGCATTTTCATGCATTTATAGGCATCTTTAGACATTTTATAGGCATTTTTATGCATTTATAGGCATCTTTAGGCATTTTATAGGCATTTTTATGCATTTATAGGCATCTTTAGGCATTTTATAGGCATTTTTATGCATTTATTGGCATCTTTAGGCCTTTTATAGGCATTTTTATGCATTTATAGTCATCTCTAAGCATTTTATAGGCATTTTTATGCATTTATAGGCATCTTTATGCATTTTATAGGCATTCTATAGGCATTTTTATGCATTTATAGGCTTCTTTAGACATTTTTAAGAAATTTTATGGGCATTTTTAGGCATTATTTAGCTTTTTGTGTGCATTTTTGTGATTTTTTTGGCATTTTTTGGCATTTTTTAGGCAAAATTCAAATCCCCAAATAGCTCTAGAGTTCTTCAAACAAGTCCAGGAACACGGCGGCCGCCTGTACTCAGACAGAGAGCACACACGTGGGACTCGGTGTCTCGCATCACGCCGGTTTGCCGGTTGGAGCGTGATTACATTTTTCATCCGGCTGTAACGCGTTTATGGCTTTTCTAATATCTCCGTATACACGCCGCCATTCTCACATCTCAGGAAGAGCCACGCAGGGAATGTCTTTAGATTATGACTGATCCGAATTTTGGGTTGATCAAACCTCGGCGTTTACGGCCTCACGCGACACGTCGCTCCCCCGCAACTCAATAATTCATAAAGCAACTCCTCGCCAACGTCTAAATGGGATGAAATTACGAACTGCGGCTCCCGTTGTTCACGTGTTCTCCTGCACACGACGCGTAATCCTTCACTTTAATCCCAAACGCTCGTCTTCCATTGAAGGCCGAGTCGTGGGAAGTGCTGTCATCAATGCTTTGTGGCTCGCAAAGCGCTTTTCTTTTATTTTTATTTTTACAAAGGACACATAATACCGACACACACACACACACGGACACGCCCCCACAGTGTGGCGCCGCAGGATCAGAGCGCTCGGTGGCTGATGATAGTCATTAGGAGACGCGCGAGAGTCGACTGAAACCACAACATACGACTCGTATCCACGGCTTCCATCCCCGCCTCCTCCATCACCCCGCCGCGGTTAAAGTATATCATCCAGGCGTGGAGAATTTGACGCAGTTTAAATCCTATATGCCTTTTTTCCACCTCCCTACCTGACACACACACATTCACACACACATTCACACACACATTCACACACACATTCACACTGCCTCCCTGCTCTCTTGTGGCCCTCTGAACAATGTGTGTATTGATTGGTGTGGCCAATCAGATGTCCTGGTTAGCCTTCAGCGAGCCCTCTACTAGCCCTTAATCTGCAACTGAGAGACACACACACACACACACACACACACACACATGGTGCTCAGAGGGCTTCTGAGGGAAAAGGGGAGGATCACAGAGTCGGCCTTTGCAGAACAAAAAACTCTTAAATCTTTAATGGCCGACCTTACGCATGCATCCAGCGCCCTCTGCACCCGGCACTGTGATTCGAGGCCTGGAGCCGCACAATGCAGACGGGTGGGAGAGATGTGTGTCGGAGGAGGAGGAGGAGGAGGAGGAGGAGGGGGGCTCGTTAAGGTTTTGTGGGGTTTTGACCCACAATGGACCGTTCTGTGGGAAACCTGCACACATGTTTCTTCCCTCTCGTCTTTACATTCCTTATAAAAGCACATGACCGTGAAGGTGTGAAAGATGTCATGCAGTGTGTGTTTGTAGAGCGTGGATGAGGGAGGGGAGGAAGCCGATATTAAAGATATATTCCTCTGTCTCTGGGGTCTTTCGTTGTGACGGGAGGGACTAAGGGACAAGGAACAGGGAATTAAATATTATATCTATTTATATACGCTCTGTTCAGGAAAGGTTCTTTTTTTTCAAATCTGTCGTCTAAATCCAAATCCAGACGGGAAGATTATTCAGGCTAATCCCTCAATTACAGTTGGCTTAGAAACATGGATGAACTGAGCTTGATTCAACTCAGAGTCGACATAACATACATGAATATAACTCTATATATCATATATGAAAAACTGAAATGTTAAAAACTGAATATAATGGTCCATAAAATTTAAAAAAATGTAAAAAAGTCTGGATTAGCCGATGCCTCGTTGAGAATCTTGTGTTTTTATGAAATGCTTTTAAGTTCATCTCTTCAGTTTCTTTACTGCTAACTGGCAAAAATGAGTAAAACAAGCTCCTCTGTCCTCTCCATCCTCCACTCCACCTCTTCTTTTCATCTCCTTTGGCCTTCTCTCCTTTCCCCCCTCCCTTTTCTGTCTCGCTCGTACCAGATATGGACCTGGGGTGTGAGGAAGACTGTGGCATCAACGCCCTGTGTAGCCAGATCAACAGCTCCTTCACCGATCCATCGGAGGAGCCCTTCTCCAACCCTTCTCTGCCCGCTAACGGCCCCGCCCCCACCTGCAGCGGGCCCCCCGCCCTGCCCCCACCACCGGGCCCAGCGCTGGGTAAGAAAGGGTTCCCCGGGTTCATCGAGACCCTCTGAAGTGACGGCGCTCTCCGTCTTACCCTTCATCTCTCCCCTCCTGCAGGCACTTCTTCCCGGGGCCAGCCGGAGCCTCCGCTCCACTCTCCTCCGCCTCCCGTTTCCGTGGCGATGCAGATGCAGATGCAGATGGGACACCGGCGCACGCCCTCCGAGGCCGAGAGGTGGCTGGAGGAGGTCTCCAAGGCCGTCAAGGCTCAACAGACTCCGCCCCCGGGCCCCGCCATCCCCGCCATCCCCGCCATCCCCGGACCGCCCTCCGCGGCGAGTCACGCGGTCGCATCGGCCGCCGTCCCCAAGCACCTCCCGTCGGGCCCCTCTGCTCTCTCGAGTCACGCGCCCATGCCCCTCCCACTTCCCCCCATGTCCCTGTCGTCGGTTCCTCTCATCCCGGGCCCCCCGGTGTCCGGCCCCCCGATGTCTCTACCTTCCATGTCCATCCCCACGATGTCCGGCCCGAGCATGACGGGGGTCTCCATGATGCAGCCCGGGCCCCCGGGGGCCATGCAGCCCTTCCCCATGGCGTTCGACACCACCGCGGCCCCCGTGGGGATGTTCTCCAGCCAGCCGGTCCAGCCGGCGTTCGCCCACATGCAGACCTACAGGCCGGGCCTGGCCAGCGGCATGACGCATAACACCGCCAGCGTCCCCGTGGTCGGCATCACGCCGTCGCAAATGGTGGCCAACGTCTTCTGCACCGCCACGTGCTCGCCCGGGGGGGGCGGAGCCATGAGCTCGGCCTTAGGAGGAGGAGGAGCCAAAGCGGGGGCGCCGGGGCAGCACCATTCGTACGCCGGGGTGCCCGGTGCCGTCGGCGGGGGGCGCCCCGGAGGGTTCTCCACGCCGCCGTTCTCCCCCACTCTGCCGCCGGCGACGGCCGTCAACGGCCTCCCGCCGCACGGCGGCTCCGCGATGGCCCTCCAGAACGGGACCGGCGGCGGCGGCTGGCCACCAGAGGGCAGTCAGCTCACGGCTCCGGCGGCGCCGAGCGTTTCCCATGACGACGATCGATTCGAGGCCAAGTGGGCGGCGCTGGAGGCCAAACCGGCGCCTCAGCAGCCCGGCGGCAGCTCCGGCGGCAGCTCCGGCGGCGGCTCCGGCGGCGGCTCAGGCGGCGGTGGCGGCCAACCCGTTTTCCAACAATCTTCAAAAGACTTTTGAGATCGAGCTTTGAGCCCGAGTCGGCCTCCCGAAGCCGTCGCTCTGCAGCCCCGGAGTCTAAAGCCTGAGAGGCGGGGCCGACCGGTCCTCTCAGCCTCCTCGCAGCCGACAGGAGTCCACGTTCAAAAAAAGAAAGAAAATCTTTAACTTCTTCCTTCACGCTCCTGCGAGAGCTTCGGAGGAAGCCGGCGGGTTGCTGGGCCGCCATTGGAGGATCAGGTCTCCCCCCCCCCCCCCCTCGCTTTCACTTCTCCACTCTGGCTTTTACTTTGCTGCAAGTCCCTGGATGTACTGTATGAGCCCCCCTCCCCCTCCCCCCCTGAGGACATTACAGGGGGGGGGAGACACAACTCAGTGGTTTATTTCTTTAAAAAGGGACTCCACGCAGATGCATTCCAAGCCCATGAGACGTTTGTTTGTTTGTTTTTTCTGGTGGAGAATTTAACGGAGACGATGACATCGCGACACGTGCAAAGATGCAGAGATGCAGAGATGCAGAGAAGCGATGGACTGAAGCGATCAGACGGATGCTGTTAGCCGAGCACAGCACAACGATTGGATCCCCCAAAGGACTAGCCGATGACGTAAGACCCGGACTTACCGACTAATAGTAGAGATTTATGGCCAAATTATTTTATTTATTGTACTTATAATTTCTTATTTTTTAACCAGTTCTATATACTTAAAAAAAGAAATCTCATTTTTTAAAGCAGTGTTTCAGGACCGTGTTTTTTCTTCTTTTTCTTTCATCCTCTTGTATTTATTTCAACCCGTAAAGATGATGAGGGAATCTGCAGGTAGCAGACCGGTATAGAGGCAATGCATTGTGGGGGAACGGAGTTACATAACCCCCCCCCCCCCCCCACAAAATAACCCCTGGAACAGCAGTGTGTCGTTCCACACGTGTATATAGCGGCATGTTTCTTCCACCAGTTAGCCCTCACATACAGGACTGTCTCAGAAAATTAGAATATTGTGATAAAGTTCTTTATTTTCTGTAATGCAATTAAAAAAACAAAAATGTCATGCATTCTGGATTCATTACAAATCAACTGAAATATTGCAAGCCTTTTATTTTTTATATTGCTGATTATGGTTTACAGCTTAAGAAAACTCTAAAATCCTATCTCATAAAATTTTAATATTTCCTCAGACCAAGTAAAAAAAAGATTTATAACAGCTGAGTGTTTGTCAAGGCTCAGGAAACCCTTGCAGGTGTTTCGAGTTAATTAGACAATTCAAGTGATTTGTTTAATACCCTACTAGTATACTTTTTCATGATATTCTAATATTTAGAGATAGGATATTTGAGTTTTCTTAAGCTGTAAGCCATAATCAGCAATATTAAAAGAATAAAAGGCTTGCAATATTTCAGTTGATTTGTAATGAATCCAGAATGCATGACATTTGTTTTTTTAATTGCATTACAGAAAATAAAGAACTTCATCACAATATTCTAATTTTCTGAGACAGTCCTGTATATACGCTCCACTGCGGCGGATGCCATCTTGACCCCGCAGCCCCTTTCTGTTGCTAAGACCTTCTTCCCCCAAAGGATTCTGGGAAACGAGAAAAGAAAAAAACTTCAGGAACTCTAACAACAGGATGCACTACATTCCGACTTTCACATGCTTTCAATGTGCTAAAACACAGGGTATATATAGTCTCATCGCGAACAGTATGATTGTGTGTTCACCCCCTAGTGGACGACTGCGGTAGTGCTGCACTCCGCTGCAGACGACGGGATCGAGGATGTGAGGTAAAAAAAAAAATATTTAAAAGAGAAGAGGAACATGAGCGGATTTAAATTGAGCCAGTGGCACATTTAAAGAGTTGTGAGGAAGAAAAAGGTGTATTTTGGATGCGGAATTATTAATTAATTTGATTGGCTGAAGATGAAACACGGAGTTGAATAGATTTTTTTTAAATGAGGGATAACCCGTATGTGAGAGAATGAAGGAGAGAATGGAGGCATACCTTTTTTGTAAAAAAAATTTTAAACGAGATGGAGGTTTGAAGAAAAGAAAATTAGTTCAGATGTGGAAAAAGAGAAAAGAGAGCGAGCTTCAGAGTGTGTGAAGATATTGAGAACAAAGACTCAACCAGCGCTCTGTCGGCGGGGTTTCTTTATAACATCTTTTTTTTGTTTTGCAAAGCCACGTCAGCTTCAGCTTCATGTTCCTCAGCTCCGGAAACCTCACGGCAACACTCTGACATCCTCTTTTCTTTCTTTTTTTACAATGTTGCTTCTTATATAATCTCAGTCCTCGTGTGTGCAACTCCCGATGTCGTCGTCGACATCGATAAAGCGTTCTGTGTTTGAAGTCAACTCCCACACACAGGGACATGAAGGTGTCATCTGGAACCGGAAAGGGTTCTTCAGAGAGATGCCGTAGAAGAACCGTATCTGGTTCCACGAAGAAGCTTTCGAACCAGGGTTCTTTTATCGAACCATTTCCTTAAAGAGTTCTTCAAAGAGACTATTAAGGTGTCTCAAAGAACTTTAAAAAAACGGTTCTTTAAGGCACCATTTATGGTTCCACAAAGAACCTTTTAAACCAGGGTTCTTTAAGGCACCATTTATGGTTCCACAAAGAACCTTTCAAACCAGGGTTCTTTAAGGCACCATTTATAGTTCCACAAAGAATCTTTTAAACCAGGGTTCTTTCAGGCACCATTTATAGTTCCACAAAGAACCTTTCAAACCAGGGTTCTTTAAGGCACCATTTATGGTTCCACAAAGAAGCTTTCAAACCAGGGTTCTTTAAGGCACCATTTATGGTTCCACAAAGAACCTTTCAAACCAGAGTTCTTTAAGGCACCATTTATGGTTCCACAAAGAAGCTTTCAAACCAGGGTCCTTTAAGGCACCATTTATAGTTCCACAAATAATCTTTTAAACCAGGGTTCTTTAAAGAACCATTTCCTTAGAGTTCTTCAAAGAACCAATAATGGTGCCTCAAACAAAAAAAAGGGTTCCTTTTAAGGAACCATTTAAGGACCATTATTTTTCTGTGTGCAGAAGCAGGAACGCCCTCCATCGAAGGGCCTTGTTCTATAGGTGGGTTCTCCGTACGTTACATAACGACTGTAACCCGACCAGAGATGCTGGGGATTGGATTGTCTGGATCTGGACTTCCACTGATTGGGTTTCCTGCTCATTACCCCCCCCCCCCTCAGCTTAATTAGGTCTCTTCCTGTGGCAGCGGCCCGTTCGATTGGCCGAGAGCAAAACAAGACGTATGAGCCACCGGCCTCGTCGATACCAGAGGCCCCCGGGGTTTTCTGTCCTTTTTTTGTTGTTTTTGGACAAATCAATATTTCTTCCCCACAAAAAAACAAATCCAAATCTCTCTCTCTCTCTCTCTCTCTCTCTCTCTCTCTCTCTCTCTCTTTCTCTCTCACTCGACGAGACCAGACCGGTTCACTCATACAAATCGATGCTTTTTCTTTCTTTCTTTAAAAAAAAAAAAAAAGATATATATTTTAGCCCTGGACTGTTTTTGTTGTTCTGCTCCGCCCTCCTCGTTCTACCCGTCGGTTACTTTGTGCTCCGCGTTAAACAAACTAAACGACCTCACGCACCTGATTGTAAAACATAGTTTAGTGACGGCAACAATGCAAAAAAACAGTGGTGATTTTATTTGTAATCTTTATTTACAGAATTTTTTTTCTTTTCTATTTAAACCTACATATTTGTATTGTAATTACATTGTACAAAAGATAAATAAAGTAATATAATATTACTCCTGTTCATATTTTGTAAGTGGTGGCTTTTTAGCTTTTCACAAACTTCTTTTCTTCTTCCTTTTATCACCTTTTTATTGTCTCCATTCATCTCCCTTCCCCTCACGCTTCATATTTCTACTTATTGTTGACTCGTCTTACTCTGTGTGTTGCTTTGCATTCAGTTTTTCAGTTAATTTAGGACAAAAGCTAATAAAAAAAAAAGAGAAAATAATTTAAGTATACAGGACTGTCTCAGAAAATTAGAATATTGTGATAAAGTTCTTTATTTTCTGTAATGCAATTAAAAAAACAAAAATGTCATGCATTCTGGATTCATTACAAATCAACTGAAATATTGCAAGCCTTTTATTCTTTTAATATTGCTGATTATGGCTTACAGCTTAAGAAAACTCAAATATCCTATCTCTAAATATTAGAATATCATGAAAAAGTATACTAGTAGGGTATTAAACAAATCACTTGAATTGTCTAATTAACTCGAAACACCTGGAAACACATTTTCAAATGTTTGATTTTGTTTTGCTGTTATAAATCTTTTTTTTAACTTGGTCTGAGGAAATATTCAAATTTTATGAGATAGGATTTTAGAGTTTTCTTAAGCTGTAAACCATAATCAGCAATATTAAAAGAATAAAAGGCTTGCAATATTTCAGTTGATTTGTAATGAATCCAGAATGCATGACATTTTTGTTTTTTTAATTGCATTACAGAAAATAAAGAACTTTATCACAATATTCTAATTTTCTGAGACAGTCCTGTATGTGCATTTAAGTCAACTGGAGAGATTTAACCCTCTGGAGTTTGGGGTCATTTTCTCGATTTTACACTATTTCATAAATTCACCTTTTAAATGCACTTGCATATGACACACACCCATGTATTTCACATTAAACAATCTCATCTCTCTATATAATGAGGCATAACTGTAGTGTAAAGAGATAATATGTCCCTAAAGCAGAAAATTGAAGTTCGATTTTTTTTAAATTCTTCAAAAAGACACCTT